>NW_016828762.1:71202-115079 GCF_001698545.2 Rhinopithecus bieti | reverse complement strand
ATGCTTAATACATTTTGTAAGTATAGAAAATAGATAAATATCCAATGGCAGGATCATTGGATAAATTCCAATGCCCAATACCATAAAAGATTATGCAGCTATTTTACAAGGAGACAGAACTCTATGTATTAACATAGAAGAATGGTCAGGACAGAACATAATATTAATATAAATAGTTACGGAAAAAATATTAATATAAATATGGGAAAATATAACATGCTAATTTATATTTTTAATTCACTATATTTACATACACATTGTTTAAATATATTAATATATTTATTTATTTTAAAATATATTTAAATTATAGAGGAGGGCAGGAGGGCTGTGTGTGTGTGTGTGTGTGTGTGTGTGTGTGTGTGTATGTGTGTGTGTTGAGGTGGTAAATTAGAAGAGTGGGGAGAATTGGGACATTCACATTAGAATTTACATATTTATTTTGTTAATATTTTAGAATAAGGAATTTTTATCCTTATTTTGTGATGAAAATACACTTCAATCAATAAGACAAAATTGAAATCATACCAAAGCATATTATTTTCGTACAGATGAAATCAAAGACTTGGACTTACTAAGCTCTTTGCCAATTCAGGAATCTGGACTATCACTTGAATTCAAGCCCCAGTTTTAAAACCCACCCCAGTTTTTGTCTCCCACTTTAAAGTGATAATATTTATTTCTAACATTAAAATTATTTTTATTTTATTATATGAATACCATAAATTTCATTTTTTGGAGATTATGGTTATAAAGCTACCATACACACATCCTTCATATTTAATTGCAAAAACATCCCGAGAATGGCACAAATAAAGATCACTCACTATTCCATCACTGAAAGATAACTAATGTTAAAATTATTAGGTGTATGCTTTCAGTCTTTTATTTGTGCTCATGTATACTATAAGTATTTTTAAAAGTGAGGTTGCATATGCACATATATTTATAGTTTTTACATGTATGTACCTATATACATACACATGTACACATGTTTACAAAATAAAACTCACAATATAATTTATGGATTTTTAAGCATACCTTATAAAAATAATTGCCATGCCATTAAGCAGTCTTCTAAAAGCGCTTTACATCCATATTTTATCTTTTGTATGGATGTGGCAAGACTTAGTCGACCAATTTATTATCATATGAATTTTCACCACATGTGTCTCTGAACGTTTGTTTACAGCAAACTCTACGAGTAGAATTTCCTAGTCAGAATTCATACTTTCAAGGTTTTCAATAGATCTCAGAACTGCTATCTAGAATGATTTTATCATTGTCAGTTTGTAAGCAGACTATTTTCTCTCACCCCAGAAAACACCAGGTAATTAAAATAAATCGTATTGTCATTAGAGTTTGCCAATATGATAGATGCAAAAAATGATATCCTTCTGGCTTTCAAACTCCACCAATTAGTGCTAGTTGAAATGCCTGACAGAATGTGTAATATTCGGGGCAAATCTGTACTGTGAAAAGCAAATAGGTTTCCCAACTTTTAAAGAATCCAAGTAAAAGTAGGTCATTTGGGAAGAACTACTAAGTACTAGTTTTGTTCTAGGTATAACCCAGATAACAGCTGAAGTCACTCATCCTGTCCTGTGAGATTCAAATAAAATTAGTTGCAACCCGTCTTGCTTTCCGTAGGAAGTACAATATTCCCTCTGAAACGTAATCCCAAAGAGCATATGCTTTCATGGTAACCTTGTTCTCTGATTTCCCACTGCCTCAGAACTGTCCCCGTTACTCTCTGTGCCTGTAGGGCTGTCCTCCCATAACTGCAGTGCTGATGTAGCCTGGACCACGCTCTGCACACCACTCAGGCAGCTCATTGGCCTGTGTAACAGGGATGTTGGTGTGGAGTGGAGAGTTTACACTCCGACTCTACACAGACAATGACATTTATAAATTATGAATTTATGAAACAAATGGAAATTAAATATTAGCCATTCACATTTTCAAAACTCATTCAGCTAGGAATTTCACATTGTCATGGTTTTGCCTAAGGCCGACAATTGGTGACATGCATCTCTCCCTCAATCCTTCTCTGTCTTATCCTGGCCTCATTTATTCTGTTTCTCCTCACTCCCCTCATGCAAGTCACACATACATTTCGTGTATGGAATAGTTTTCACAATTGATTTTTCTATCTCAAAGTCATCCAGCCAGAACCCAGGTGACTTCACTTTCATAAGTAAATGTGCCCATTCAGGAATGTTCTTGGACAAAGGCAATTTTTTTTTTTTCCAGGATAAGAATATTGCAACTAGCACTTAAAAGAACACATTCTGCCTCTTCACTGTTTCGAAGACAATGCTGGGAAGGATTTGTTATTCCAGGGGGACAAAAACTGATTCCTGTTCTCCAGGCTTTCTAAATATAGCATCTCTTTCTAGTCTTATGCAGGACCTAGATATTCTTGCAGGCCTTTGGCCACATGCTAACTCTGATCACCATCCCTGATCCTGAGCTGTCCATATCTAGGAGGATATTTAAAAGATGAACACAGGGGAATATACTTCACTCCAAAACCATGGGTTAAATCTAGTACACCAGTGCCATTCTTGCTGGATCTGCAAGTCCCTACATTTTGCTATCTCATATATAGGATCCTGGTCATTACTGACCATGTCCTGTAACTACTCTTGACTCATTATGATGCCAGGAAATTTCTATGCCAAACCGGTATATGTTGAGTTCATCCAACTTGCATCCAGTCTTTGTCCCATTTAGCATTTGGAATTAATACTTACTATTGAGGACACTTTCATTTTATTTTATTTATTTAATTTAATTTTTTTTTTTTGAGATGGAGTCTTGTTCTTTAGTGGCAGACATCCAGCCCAAATTACCTTAAGGAAAAGGAGAGTGTATTGATTCATGTCATAGGGAAGCCCAGTAGTGGAACTCACTTCATATATCCTCTCTCTCTGTCTCTTTTTGTCTCTGTCTGTCTCTCTTGTTCTGTGTGTGTGTGTGTGTGTGTGTGTGTGTGTGTGTCTCCATCTCTCTCACTTTCTCTCTCTCGCTCTGATTTGTATAAGGAATAAAAGAGGCTGAGCAGTTGACTGCAAGAGATGACCACTATGGAGATTCAGGCAGCATGTCATCCTAAAGTTCTGATTTGGCAGTTAGTACAATGGGTTCTAGTTCAAACTTTACCCCAAGCTAGTTGTATGTCCAATGATGGATCTTTCTAAAACTTGGATTCCTCATCAGTACAGTAGTTCACAATGAACTGTATTAGAATTACCTGGGGAGCTTTTTGAAAAGCAGGTGCTTGAGCTGTTTGGCAAATTCACTGAATTCCAATCTCAGGGGAAAAAGTTACAGTTTCTGTGAACAATGAAATGATACTGATGTGCTACCAAATTTGGGAAACACAGAAATAGTCCATCTTTTTTGGAAGTTTTTCCCAGATATAAAATATATGACACTAGGAAGTTGTAGGAGGGCCAGATCTACCTACGTACTAATTTGTAAGTTCGTCATAAAAAAAGACAATGTCATTATAAATGACTATGAAATAACCCAATATCCCAACTAGATTGTACATTTTTCTGGGATGAAATAAAAGGGAAGTGTTAAAAGCTCAGAGAAAAACCTTTTCAAGTATGCAGGGAACATCACGTGCATGCATCCTTCATGTATAACCAACACAAAGATGAAACGAGAACTTGTGGAAGGAAAAGAACATATGGTAAAGGCTAAATTAATGGGATATAGAACTCCTGGTAAGCCAAGATGGGAATTTTGGTGACAGGATATATGATGGATACAGAAAAAAGTAATATAACTTAATAGGTAAACAGGGACAACCAAGATAGGCCTCAACACTCAGAATGGTGGTCATGACACTTCTCAGTGCAGCAAGACCTTTGTTGCCTTTTATGCCTCGCTTAATAACTACACGTTAGACCGGGCGCAGTGGCTCACACCTGTAATCCTAGCACTTTGGGAGGCCAAGGCGGGTGGATCATAAGGTCAGGAGATCGAGACCATCCTGGCTAACACAGTGAAACCTCATCTCTACTAAAAATACAAAAAATTAGCCAGGCGTGGTGGCGGGTGCCTGTAGTCTCAGCTACTCAGAAGACTGAGGCAGGAGGATGGTGTGAACCTGGGAGGCAGAGGTTGCAGTAGCCGAAATCAAGTCACTGCACTCCAGCCTGGGCAACAGAGCGAGACAATATCTCTCTCTTTCTCTCTCTCTCTCTATATAAATAAAAAATCATGTAGGTTATCTTAAGGAAAAGTTCAAAAAATTTTACACCTAAGTTGTCTGTTTGGTGAAAGAATCCCACAGTACCTTTGATCATGAATTATTTATCCATTTTAGGAAGGGCAAAAGCAAGAAAACAAAACAAAACCTTATCCTGTGTGAAAGCTTATACTTTGTATTAATCACCGTCCTCAGATAGGTTGATTTAGTTTCCTACTTTTGATGTTGCTTTTTATTTTTGTTTATTTATTTGTTTATTTTGTATTTTTAGTAGAGTCGTGATTTCACTGTTGGCCAGGCTTGTCTCGAATGCCTGACCTCCAGTAATCCACCTGCCTCGGCCTCCCAAAGTGCTGGGATTACACACATGAGCCACCGTGCCTGGCCGGAGGCTGCTTTTATTGTAACAATCTCACTGACTTGCTGACTTTTTTACTTAACAGGTACCAGTCATACAATGCAAATGAGCTCAGGCAAAAATAAAAGCAGGGTGTCCATTGTTCACATAATTGGAAGTCTTAAGGCCTGTTTCTGACTCAGCTGGGTCCAGGGCTCAAATGTTGTCATCGAGACATTGTTTTCCTGTCTCGGCTACACTTACCTCATCTTGGCTTCATTCTGATGTAAGCTTTCTCCATTTGGCAGTCAGATGGTAGTTGGCAACTGAAATAGCAATTATTATTATTGAAGTAATAAGATTGAGAATAGTTTACTAAGTATCTACTCTATGCTAATGCTCTACATGTATTAACTCTTTAATCCTCACAGCAGCTCTATGAGACAGGTTCTATTATTTCTCCATCTTAACTTTTTTTTTTAAGAGAGGTTCTCACTCTGTTGACTAGTCTGGAGTGCAATGACCTGATCACGACTCACTGCAGACTCCACTTCCCTGGCTCAAGCAATCCTCCCACCTCAGCCTCTCAAACAGCTAGGTCTACAGGCATGTGCCCCTAAGCCCAGCTATTTTTTTTTTTAAAAAGTAGAAATGAGGTCTTGCTATGTTGCCCAGGCTGGTCTCTAACTCCTGACCTCAAGTGATCATCTTACCTCAGCCTCCTAAAGTACTAAGATTACAGGCATAAGCCACCTAGCCTGGCCTATTTCCCCGTTCTAGAAATGGGAAGACTAAGCCACAGAGAAGTTAAGTAACTTCCTGGAAGTCATACAGCTAGTGAGTGGTGGAACCAGTATTCTAATCTAGGCTATCTGGCACCAGAGCCCTGGTTGGAACTGGAACACCTGCTCTTGGCTTCAGGGGAGAAGGCTGGGTCCACTGAATGTTATAACTCAGCATAATCATTATACAAATAGAAAGTGAGAGATGATTTCTTCAAAGGAAAGATGATGGAGGGGGAAAGAAACAAACAAATGACTAAGACATATTTTTCTTCCCATAATTAAACAGTATATCTAGTGGAAAAATGCATTTGGTTGAAAGACTAATATAAGAGTTAATTAAAATTAATCTAAAATTCATGGAGAACTGTAAGACAAATTAATGTTGGTGGGAGGAAGTGTAGTGGTCAATGAGATTGTTAGAATAAAAGCAGCATCAAAAGTAGCTCTTTGATTTAAACATAGGACAAATACATTGATGTTCAAGTCTTCAGCAAGGCAGAATAGAGCTGAAAGATAAAGGAAAGTGAGAAATAATCTGAACACATTAGTTTTGGTGTTTAACCAAACACATACAGTCAATTTTCTCTCTCTCTCTCTCTCTCTCNGGAAGTGTAGTGGTCAATGAGATTGTTAGAATAAAAGCAGCATCAAAAGTAGCTCTTTGATTTAAACATAGGACAAATACATTGATGTTCAAGTCTTCAGCAAGGCAGAATAGAGCTGAAAGATAAAGGAAAGTGAGAAATAATCTGAACACATTAGTTTTGGTGTTTAACCAAACACATACAGTCTCGTTTCTCTCTCTCTCTCTCTCTCTCTCTCTCTCTCTCTCTCTCTCTCTCTCTCACACACACACACACACACACACACACACACACACTTTTTTTTTTGATGGGAGCCTCAGAAGGGAATGTTTCTTTATAGCAGAATCAAGACTGATGGTATCTTTTGGATGATGAATTTCTTTTCCTCCAGAAAAGCCAATATTTCTTTATCCTCTGTGCCCAGACTGTTTGTTGTTTTAAAAAAATATAGATTCCGAATCACACCAAAACTCACCTGAAAACAGTGAGACGACACAAAAACAAAACAAAACCCAACTGGAGTAGAGCTATACAATTCAGCATCAGATAAAGGGTGGAGTGGGCACTTTTCTTCAATGTCTGTGTTTTACCACTCTTATCTGGCTTCCATATCAGAGGTCAGCCTGTCATTGTTATGGTAGTAAACTTTTTATATAGGACACAGATGACAAAAACAATGATTTCTACTTTCACCAGTAAGCAATATTTTGGAATAAGGTATAAAGGATGGCTATAAAGGAAAATGTAAACCCTTCTCTCTCCGACAACTTATTACACTTATTGGTGCAATATGCTAGATGGAGGATTTTATTTTCTAAAATATTTTCATACGTTTTTCCATTAGTCTTTGAAGATTACATAGTGTTGGGATGGTGGGATTCATGAGGGATTAATCACACTATGTAATGTCACCTAAATGAGGATGATTACACTAAACCCAGGTTGCTACTCCAGTAAGGAACTTTTTCCTCTCTCAGGGACCTTTTTTCTTATCATTGCAATGTTGCCATAATAAGAGATAGGACACTTAAAAAAAATTTAAGAACAGTGTTTAAGATCAGCTTGAGTCTTCTCAAAGCAAAATAAAATCTGACTAGACAAATGTAAAAACAATAGATTGATTTATTTTTAAAACCAGATATAAATATTTGCTTTCAAGTAAATCAGTGAATTTGATGGAATGAATGTATATTGAATGAATTGTGTGTGTTTATAGATGTGGAGATACAGAACTTTAATATTCAAAATTATGTTATAATACAATGTCCCTTGTGGTTTTAAAGGAAATTAATTTTACTTCTTTTCATTTAGTAATATTGAATTCTGATAGTGATATGATCAGAGCCAGGGATGTTCTGGGTAGAGAAAGCCAGGGTCCCTGGCCAGGGCTCTACCTTTGGGCCTGTGTCCAAGGACCTAAATGAGGACCGGCATTTCTGTTTTCATGCCCCGAAAGTTGCCTTTTGGCCCACCATGTCCTCCATCCTGTACCTATAAAAATCTAGGGCCATAGTGGGCACACACACAAGTGGCTGGATGTCAAGAGGAGCAGAAGAAAACACCAGCAGACACTGGCAGACACTGGCAGACACTGGCAGGCCAGCAATGGTGAAAAGATGCAGACGCCAAGGGGAATTCAGCCAGGGGTGGTCAGAGGAGAGTCCAACCGCTGGGCAGCCCAACTCCAGGGAAAATCACCTTCCCACTCCATCTCCCTTCTGGCTCCCCATCCATCCCACTGGGAGCTACCTCCACCACCCAATACAATCTTGCACTCATCCTCCAAACCCATATGATCCCATTTTTCTGAGACATTAGGGCAAGAACTCAAGATACAGAAAGCCCTCTGTCCTTGTGATAAGGCAAAGAGTCTAACTGAGCTCATTAACACAAGCCGCCTGCAGATGGCAAAGCTGAAAGAGCGCACTGTAATACACACCCACTGGGGCTTTGGGAACTGTAAACACTCAACTCTAGACACTGCAGTGGGGTCAGAGCCCCAAAATGCTCCCCCGACTACTTGCCAATCTGCATGCTCCCCCTGGGGGTTTGAGCAGCAGGGCACTGAAGAAGGGAGCCACAGCCCCGTCGCACATGCTCTGCCAGGGGGATAAGGGAACTTCTCCCATTTCAACAGTGTTTTCTGAAAAACTTTTCAAATTTAAACATATTTTCATGCGAACTTACAGACAGGTACTCATCAGATAAATATGAAAATTAGTTTCTCCATTTACCAACTAAAAGTGTAATTTTCTTCAAACCAAATGTATTGATTCTAAATTTATCTTTGAGAAAATGGCACCATGTAATATTAGTGGGACTATACTTCACTGCAATTTTTACATATTTTTTCAAGTTACACCTCTGTATTTGATTTACCAGGCAGAATTTTATTTATTCTGTCTAAGAAGAATTCCCAAGTTTTGGTTAGTTGTCAGTAATGTGGGCAAATTAACTTTTTTCGTATTATAATTTTCCACATTGTAATCTTCACAACTATTAGTTTCTAAGGGAATTTTTTCAAAATAATAAGTCTTCAGAAAGATTGCTCTTAATTATTTTCACTAATGTTTAGTACAATACCATACTTATCTATAAAAGAAGGCAGAGCTTGACTGCTTTCATTTACTGCCATTCAGATGAAATGTGTATATATTTCTGTGTATCTATTTGCTTACCCACTAAACTTTTATGTTTCAACTATTTAAGGTTAACTCTCTGAGTTAGAACTGGTAGCATATACAAAGCTGAATGCCACAGGATTGGGGTATGCTTTAAATAGCCAACAAATATACACTTTAGAGACTGCAGTGGTTGATTATTTCTTATCTTGCCCAAACCTTTACACTGTGAGTATAGTAGCTAAAGTAATTTGGTTTTCAAATATTGATTCTAGATCAATCCCAGGCTTCAGTGAAAATACCAAGAAAGAGATCTGATTGTAGTAAAACTTTTGTGCTGACCAACGTTAAAAACACATCTATTTGTTGAAATACAGCAATTACAGAATCAGCATGAAAAAATGGAAAAAATTTATTTCAAAAAGCTTAAAACATCTCACATACTGGAAGTTGGAGGGCTATGCGGTGTCATTACTCATTGGTTATTGTGCCTTCTTCTTTTTTTTTTTCCTGATAGTGATTTGACACCAAGGCTTTGAAGTCAGGTATAATTGTGTTTGCATCCTGTTTCTACCTCCTACTAGGTTTTCATCAATTTCCTGACTTATACATCGTAGACAATAAAATCTACTTCACAGGTTGCTTTAAGGATCAAATGACAAATGTATAGAAACCCTTGGCATACTGCCTGGATAAAAGTCAGTGAATAATTAATGCTATGGCTGTTACCATGTTATAGTTGTTGTTATTATGGTTGTTGTCTCCTGCTGGTAAGATGGTTTGTTAATCAGGGAGTTACACGATTTTGATCACTTAAGACAGTAATAATTAATTACCTGTGAATGCCTGGGGGAAACTAGTAAGGATAAAATATCTTAGGATATTTATATTTTTATAACCAAATTCTTTTTTTTTTTTTTCGAGATGGAATCTCACTCTGTCACTCAGGCTGGAGTGCAGTGGTGTGATCTCAGCTCACTGCAACCTCTGCCTCCAGGCTCAAGAAATTCTCTTGCTTCAGCCTCCATAGTAGCTGGAATTATAGGCATGCACCACCATGCCTGGCTAATTTTCATATTTTAGTAGACATGGGGTTTCACCATGTTGGCCAGGCTGGTCTCAAACCCCTGACCTCAAGTGATCCACCAGCCTCGGCCTCCCAAAGTGCTGGGATTACAGGCATGAGCCACTGTGCCTGGCCTATAACCAAATTCTTAATGCCAATCTTTAGCTCACTCTATTTGCCGGGATTATCTTAAGCAAAGAAAATGAGAGAGGGAAGGAGTGACATGTGCTATAATCTCAGCCACTTGAGTTATGATAAAGTGGCTCCCAAGCCATCAGTGTGACTCCATGCATAGACTTTAGAACTGGGAGACACTTGACTCCATTGGAGTACTCAAACTTGCCTGTATTCTATCACATGCCACAGAGACAGGGACTGAATCTGTTTTGTCTCCCACTGAATCCTCAGTATCTAGTATAGAATCTAGAATATAACAAGAACTAAATACATATTTGCTGAATACATTTATCAGAGAGGGCATTGAAACACAAAACTTTAAAAAAATTTTTTCTTGGAAACAGAGTCTCACTCTGTTGCCCAGGCTGCAGTGCAGTGGCGCGATTTCAGCTCACTGCATCCTCCACCTCTTGAGTTCAAGCTATTCTCCTGCCTCAGCTTCCAGAGTAGCTGGGATTACAGGTGTGCGCAACCACATTCAGCTAATTTTGGTATTTTTAGTAGAGACAGAGTTTCAGCATGTTGGCCAGGCTGTTCTCAAACTCCTGGCCTCAAGTGATCTGCCTGCTTCGGCCTTCCAAAGTGCTGGCATGAAACACCACGCTTGGCCTGAAACGCAATACCTTTGAGAAGTTTCTACTCTCCTAGTGCTCTGAAAAAATTAGCAAATTTTCTTATCCAGTTTTCAAGTGATTTTTTTACCTTATTGCAGACGTATAAATCCATATTCCTTGGTACTAATTATTATTCTTTGTGTGGCAAAAGGGGAGTGTATTAGAAAGATACTGGGTTACTTCACTAAATCTAAACACAAAATTGACAATGAAGGGTAAGAAAAAGCAAATTCAAGAGTACCAGCATAATGATTCACCTTCCAATAGCTCCCAAACACTCTGTCTTTAAACTTTCAAGAGAGGTGATCAAATTATCCCAGCTTGGATGAACCATCTAACTTTGGACCCATCAGCTGTAGAAGGGTAGCATCACCATTTTGTAACATATTTGTTGAGAGACTATTTCTGTGGGTAACCTTGTTTCTGGGTGTGTTTGTGAGGTAACTAGTTTTCAGCAACTAAAAGAGCAAGAAGGTAACCCATATGTATCAGAAAAAGCTAAGTGAGAAGTTAGGCCTTGAAAAAGCTAACAGCCTTGAAGTCTCAGGAACTTAAACAAGTTTTAATTCTAATTCTCAGCGCATTTGCTGGAGATTCTGTTCTAAATCATTCTCTGGAACTGAGAGACAGCAGCCAGTTCCTATAGCTATGCTGTCCAATATGGTAGCCTCTAGCTATAGGTGACCCTTTAAATTTAACTGCAGATTAGTTAAAATTATATAAAATTTAAAATATAACTCCTCAGTTTCATTAATCACGTTTCAAGAGTTCAAGAGCCACATGTGGCTAGTGGCTATTATATTGGATAATACAGAGAATACTTCCACCTTTGCAGAAAATTCTACTGAACAGTGTCGATCTAAAACATTGCTGGTCAGTGTAGCAAAGGAAAAGAGACCTTTGGTAGGTCTTGGGCTAGCAATAAAATGCTTTAGCTCAAAAGCAGCATACATCACTTTGGCTTACAATAATGACCCTACCCAATTTCATGGCCCCAGCCAGCATCAATAAAGTCAGGAAATGCAATTCTGCTGTGATGGTAAATTACATATGTCAACTTGAATGGGCCATGGGATGCCCAGATACCTGCTTAAACATTATTTCTGAGTGTGTTTGTGAGAGTGTTTCTAGAAGAGATTAGCATTTGAATGGGTGGACTGAATAAAGTAAATTATTCTCCACAACCTGGGTTGGCATCTTCCAAACCATTGAGAGCCTGAATAGAGCAAGAAGGCAGATGAAGGTTAGATTTACTTTCTGCCTGATTCCTCCTGAGCTGGGACATCAATCTTCTACTACTTTTGGCACGCCTGATTTTAAGGCCCTCACGTTTGGACTGGAATCTACATATTGGCTCTTACCCTCAGGCCTTTTATATATGTACAATCATATCTATCTTCTATTGGATTAAACAAACTTGATTCCTTTTGCCATCAGATACCCCATTTATAAGGGTAATTTCATGCCATTTACACAGGTAAAGCATGGGATTTGCTTTTCACATAAATAATTATGTTTTGTTCTTAGTACTCTAGAGATTGTGAAAATATACTCTAGTGCTTTGGAGGATTTTCCACTGGAAATCATTGAATCTTAATCTACCTTCTAAAATTTGTCTTATTATTTTTGCTGATATCCATTCAAAATAGATATATATATAAAATATATATATTACTAATTTACACATATACTATAAACGATTCTGTTTCTTTGGAGAACCCTGATTAATACACCTACCATGTAACTAAATGCAGAAACCAAAAACTATTTGGTGAACTAGCATTAATAACAACTACACAAACCAACAGGCCTTTACTACAGCAGCAAAATTAGAAACTATGTGATGCTTACCAATTATTTTTCTCCATAAAATATCTGTGGCTTCTACTTTCCCTAGGGGAACAATGTCACACATAAAATATTTATTTTTGACCCGGAATAGTCATACTATCAAAGAACCTACAAACCTGTGTATGTGGAGGTGGGAGTCATAACAACAATCTCCTGGATTTTCTTACTTTTGTATATACATATATGTATTTAGATAGGGTCTCACTCTGTTGCCCAGACTGAAGTGCAGTGGTATGATCACAACTCACTGCAGATTCAGCCTTCAGGGCTCTAGCGATCCTCCTACTTCAGCCTCTCCAGTAGCTGGGACCACCAGTGCATGCCAGCATCATACTCTGCTAATCCTCTTTTTTTTTTTTTTTTTTTTTTTTTTTTTTTAGAGACAGGGTCTCACTTTGTTTCCAAGGCTGGCCTTGAAATTCTGGGCTCAAGCAATCCTCCTGCTTCTGCCTCCCAAAGTACTGGGATTACAGGTGTAAGTCACCTGGCTGACC
Source organism: Rhinopithecus bieti (assembly GCF_001698545.2). Classification (NCBI taxonomy): domain Eukaryota; kingdom Metazoa; phylum Chordata; class Mammalia; order Primates; family Cercopithecidae; genus Rhinopithecus; species Rhinopithecus bieti. Next base: position 102,328 of record NW_016828762.1, on the reverse strand, counting down.
AGATTTCATTACTTTTGTATAATTATTCTTGAGAACAGTATTTAAATTATTTGTGTCTGCTCTTAGAACACTGACTTCATATGACACTATTAGTTTGGAGAACTAAAACATATCTGGACTTAGGAAAGCAAAGACAACAATTCTGCTTGGAGGAACTTCACCTTACTCTCTCAACCTCTGACAGCAGCCATAGTAACAAAAGAGAGCATTCGCTATGTGCCAGACATTATGCTAGGTATGTTACACAATTAAATTATTTAATCTTCATCACATCTGAATTTTATAAATAAAGAACTGTTAAATAGCCGCCTTGAGATCATAAGGTTAGAAGATGGCAGACATGGGGCTCAAACCATGTCTGTCTGACCATTCCGGAATCTCAGTCCATGTACTCAGTGACTTTAGAATACTATTCTTCATGGTTGCCTTATGTTCTCCTTCTTGGCACTAAGATGATAGTTCTGATTACAGAGCAAATTTTCAAAACTTAGATCTACTGAAGACCTTTGATCTCTTTTTGAATAACTTATCTTGCAGATGAAACAAGAGGGCTACATGGGGTTAAGGCTGTTGATTAAGGTCACAGAGGTAGCTATTAGCAGAATTAGGGCAGAGACTTAAGCCTGCTAAGCAGTGTGGCTGTTTACATTGACAGGAGCAAAAGAAAAGATGATCATTCTACAGCTACCTGGTATGTTTTCATTCATTTATTTGCACATTAATTCATTCAGCTGATATTGGAGAATATTCTACATTTCCAGCCCTCAACTGGGTCACAAGGACACCACTCTAATCAGGCGTGGTCTGTACACTTATGGGCAGTGATGAATTGTGGCATAAATTCAGTTACTTATTCAAAACTTCGACATGATTTCTGTTCTTCAAGCCTTTGAGACTTTAAAATAAATGCTACTTGGTGTTAGCACCTTTCTATCCTAAAATCACCTCACTTCTCCATGCTCAGAAGAGCACAAAGTATTCTTTAGTAACCAGGAAGTGATAGAATTTATGTTCTGTATCTGACCTAGTTACAATCCCTGACACTTCCTGTTTTCTCTAAAGGGTTGATTTATTGTTGCACAACAGATCTTTATACAATTCTTCAGTCACAAGATATGCACTGGTGGCTACTCATGCACTTGTTGTTTGAAGACATTGGTTTCTGAATTATTTTAATGACGAGCCATCTTTTTGAATGCTTGGATTAAACAAACATGATTCCTTTTTGCTATCAGATACCCCATTTATATGGGTAATTTCATGCCATTTACACAGGAAAAGCATGGCATTTGCTTTTCACGTAAAGAATTATGTTTCAACGGCCGGGCGCGGTGGCTCAAGCCTGTAATCCCAGCACTTTGGGAGGCCGAGACGGGCGGATCACAAGGTCAGGAGATTGAGACCATCCTGGCTAATACGGTGAAACCCCGTCTCTACTAAAGAATACAAAAAACTAGCCGGGCGACGAGGCGGGCGCCTGTAGTCCCAGCTACTTGGGAGGCGGAGGCAGGAGAATGGTGTGAACCTGGGAGGCGGAGCTTGCAGTGAACTGAGATCCGGCCACCGCACTCCAGCCTGGGCGACAGAGCCAGACTCCGTCTCAAAAAAAAAAAAAAAAAAAAAAAAAAAAAAAGAATTATGTTTCGTTCTTAGTACTCTAAAGATTGTGAAAATATACTCTAGCGCTTTGGAGGATTTTCCACTGGAAATCATTGAATCTTAATCTACTTTCTAAAATTTGTCTTATTATTTTTGATGATATCCATTCAAAATAGATTTCTGCCTGTTTTCTGCAAGGGAAAAAAACAAATAATTCTCCAAACTAATACACACACACTATATATTATATATAATGTATACATTNAAAAAAAAAAAAAAAAAAAAAAAAAAAAAAAAAGAATTATGTTTCGTTCTTAGTACTCTAAAGATTGTGAAAATATACTCTAGCGCTTTGGAGGATTTTCCACTGGAAATCATTGAATCTTAATCTACTTTCTAAAATTTGTCTTATTATTTTGATGATATCCATTCAAAATAGATTTCTGCCTGTTTTCTGCAAGGGAAAAAAACAAATAATTCTCCAAACTAATACACACACACTATATATTATATATAATGTATACATTTTATGTTATATAATATATACATTATGTATGTGGACAAATATGCAATATGTAAATATGTGTGTGTATATACATATGAAAAACATAAAGAAAGGCAATTATTAACATTTAGTGTATTATTAATCTCTTCCAGAGTTTTGGAACCATGCATCAATTACATAAAATCATGTATATGCTATCTATTATGATACCTTGTATCTATCTACATGGAGCATAATTTATTCGTCACAAATATTAAGTCATTTGAATTGAGAGGTGATGCATACAACATAATGGATGCCATTGGTTTCCCAACTAGGTTCTCCTTTTACAGCCCCTTGCACCCACTTAACAGCTACTGTGAATGGTAGCAACTAACAGCTGGCAGCTACTCCCTTCTCTAAAGACACTGCATCAGTGGATAGAAACTACATCCAGAGCCCACTGTGGGCCAGGCCAAGCCTAGACTTAACTGAGACCACATTCTGCTCATCTCCTTTATCTGCCCCATTCTTGCTTCCCTCACTCTTTTTGATAGCTTACTCATATTAGGGATACAAAACTTTTAAGTTTTTTCTTTAGGCTAGGTCTTAGAAGACAATAAATAATGTAGCTAAGTATTAGAGGACGTATATTTTTCCCCAGGTTCTTGGGGACAGAGAGCTTTGAGATTTGAGTAGAAAATGTGCTCAGTGGCTGAATATTGGAAAGGGCCACTCCAGTAGCATGACCAAATTTCTAATTGGTCCACAGTGATTGATCATATTTATAAAATTTATGACTAAAAATGGTTTTATCCCTAGTTTTCTTGACTTCATTCTTTTTTCAGGAGCAAATGAGGCATTCTTTAATAAAGGACAAATCATCCTTGAAGAAGTTTTCCAAATAATACATGTAGATACTTTCCCTTCCAGGAAGTGGAGATTAATTTTCCACTATGAGTTAGACCTGGTAGCTCATTTCCAAAGAATAGGTTATGAACAGGAAAAAAGAATAGCTTCACAATGATGACCTGACAAATACTACTTTAACCAAATGATCAAGGTTAACATACTCTGTGTAACTTACATTGATATCATGTACCCCATGATGTGGTGTTATGAGTTGGGCACTTTATCTCTCTGGCATTCTTCCTCAGAAACCAATAACCCAGCCTAATCCTTTGAAGACACCAGACAAACCAAATTTAGGGATATTCTACCAAAAATCTAATGTTCTTCAAAACTGTCAATATCATGGAAAACAAGAAAAGATTGGCAAACTGCCACAGATTAGAGAAGACTAAACATAATGCAGTATTCTGGATTGGAGCCTAGTACATAAAGAGCTCATTAGTGGAAAAGCTCCTGATATCCAAATACAGTTTAAGGTTAAATTATAATAGTGTCGAACCAATGTTAATTTCTTAATTTTGACAAATGTTCTATACCTGCTATTATGTAAGATAACATTAGGGAAACTGGATGAAGGTTATTCAGGAAATTGCCCTACTATCTTTGCAACTTTCCTGAGAATCCAAAATTACTTTCAAGTAAAAAGTTGTATTATATATAGAGAAATATTGCCTCAGTATAGATACTTTTATAGCTGAAAATCAATAATTGAATGAAAAAAGCAGAACTAATGCAATGGATTAATCTTATATTTGGCTTTTAATCTAGAAACACCAACATGAAGAATACCACACAAATTTGGAAAAAAAATTAATCATTCAAATCTTTCAAATCATTTAATCCTCTGAGATAAATTTTGAGATCTCACTATGTGCTAGACCCTGGAAATAAACAGCCATCCACCTACATTATATAATATGCACTCTAGAGACTGGCTGTTGGAGCCCAATTCTTCTGTGTCTCAGTTTATTTAACTGTAAAATGGAATGAGAATAATACTTTATGGAGATGTGAAGATTAATGGAGACAATGCTCATACAGCAGGAGATACAGAACTATGAACCGTATGGTAGGAACCGTAGTATCATTATTACAGGGATTGGATACATGAATCTGGTATTATTAGCACTATCATAATTAACTACCCCTCTTTTGCTTTAGTTCTATCAACTTTCTATGTTATAACATATATACATATATATATATATATATGCCTGCCTTCTTCTAATATACAAATCAGTAAATAGCATGAGCATAAATTAACAGAATGTAAATCATTAAGAAGGGCAACATATTTCGAGTCTTTAAATGGTATCATTTAAAGTTCCATTGTAGTCATTTATAATACTATTTTGGGGCTTTTTATTATGACCATTTAAGGAAGAAATTGAGGCCATGTGTGGAAACTACATTTTAGAAATATATTAAGATGGATGAATAAATTAAGTTAGGAGATTATACAAACAGATAACATTTACGCTAAGGAGCTAAAATCATGCTGGCACACAATCGAAGCCAGTTCCCTTTTTCTGGCTGCAATACAGAAAGGACTGTTTTCCCAGTCTTGTTTCTTGCATTTCACCCTTTACAGCCAGAACCAGATAAAACTACTTTGGGCCATTTGTTTGCTGACATTAAAGTGGGTTTATGGAGACTGAAACTCTTTCTATTGTTCCTTCTGGGCTGAATCAAATTTATTTAAACGGTAATTCACTCACATATTTCTAATCCCCTTTGAATGCTTCCTTTGTTTATAATAACCAAAGATATTAAGGATTTAGAAAATCAGTTCACAAATATTATTGAACATATTGAGTAATAAAAGCCTCATTCTGATACTTAGTAAATTAGACATTCCTGAAGAAAATGGAATATTTCCATTTTCAAACTAAAGATTTACTATATTAAACAAAGGATTTAAACGTAATCCTATATGTATAATTAATCACTAATTCTGGAATATAGTTAAGAACTACTCTTGGAAAATAGAGTCTATTATCATAACTTCCCAAATGTCATTTCTATTGTGTTATCCCAACAACTACCTTTTTTTTTAGTTAAAATTTTTCCACTGGCAATATCTACTTTTTTCTTTTCATTTGGGTCTTTTAACTCTGGTCTTATTAGTTTATTAACATATCTCTTGTTTTTAAAGACATTTTAAAATAAAATTATTGGATTTAGTTTGACAACTGCTTCTATTCGTTTGGCTTATAAACTTGACATATTTATAAATACCTCCTATTTTCTCTCTCTTTTAAGATATATTCTTACCAGTAATACTTTCTGAAGGTTATACATGCCTGTGCTTCATAGTGAAACCTATAAAACCATGGTGCAACATCAACACCAATTTATACATACATATTTGCATTGTTCTCCTAACCAACTATTGTCAGGAATACTAAGTTGACACATCAATATAGCCAGAAAAGCTGGAAAATATATAGCACTAGATGTGCTCTTGCCACATTTTTCTACACTTATCAAAGTATATTCATAGGGACCTAATTCTTTTTTATTAATTTGGTTTTTAAATGTTGTGATCTAACACTGATGAAAATTCAGATATTCTCTGACTAGATATAAAAGCAAGCTCCGAGTATATGCTATTTTTTTAAGAAACAGACTTAAAATATAACCAAGCAGAAGACTCGAACAACACTATTTATCAATATCATGGACCAATTCTAAAGGCATTATGTTGCATACCAGGAGCCATATCTCCCAATTATATATGAATGATTCCATTTATAAGAAGCCAAGGACAGGTTATTATAAATTTATGAATTAATTTAAAAACAAAACAAAACAAACAAACAAACAAAACCTAACGTACTCCCTACATCAGGGCTACCTGAAGGGCTTGTTGATTTCCCAGTCCACATCCTAGGTCTTCTGAATTAGAATATTTTGGAAAGAGAGCCTCCAAATCTGTATTTTCAATACTCGGGTGACTCTTAAATAATCTGAAGTGTGCAAATCATTGGCCTGCAAGATATTAAGAAAGAAGGAGTGCCACATGTAGATAGACAAATATGGGTACAGAGAGGTAAGGTGACTTTTCCAAGGTCTTGCGGTAAATGAGTTGCAATAACAGGTCTCCTGACTCCCAATCTATGGCCATTCCCATTATATTACAGGTGATTCTTAGTTTAGATAGGGGGTGAATTAAGTGGATCTGTGGAATACATTGTGACACTTGCATCACAAGTGACCCTGAGCCATTTCCACTTTCACTCTGAATCCCAGGAGTAATCTCCCTATCTCTTTTGGCCAGGATTATGTCACACATCACATTCAGAATCAAGTAGAAAAGTTGATATGAGACTTATCAGAGGGAAACAGACTGCTATAGAGAGTAGAAGAAGACAAAGATGGTGGAGACAAGGAACAGAAGAAGAGAGAAAATAGAAAGACTCGAGTCTCTAGTTTATGGCAAAAATAAGAAACAAACATCTTTTAATTTTTAGAAAGAGATTAGTATCAGGTAATGATTTATTCATGGGTATATGCCTATTGATACCTTCATTAAACTAAAAGTCGAAAACAATAATGTTAAAGCTACAGAACTGTGGAATAATCATACTATTTTGATTTTGATTCTGATAGTATTACTTTTTTATTACGTTTCTTTCCCCAAATTTTGTTATTGGCTGCTAGTCTAAATTTAGCTCTTTTCTGCTAATTGCCATTGCAAATATTCATTTACATATTGAACAACAATATTTATCATCTCTTTAACCTGTAATTTCAGACACAAATTAAAGACAAAACTTTGGTTATGTCTCTGAAAAAGCTGAAGTCTATGAAGAATAGATATAATTCCTTGAATTTGATCATTTCCATTCATTGAATCCATTGAACTTATAAAAAAAATGAAGACTGCTTTTTACCAATGCCTTCAAAGTAAACATTGCTGAAATCCACAATTCACATATAACTCTTGGAATTCTTTAAAAGATGAATAGTTTGAAACAGGTGACTGAGGGATAACCAGTTGATTATTTTTAAAGGAGGGGTAAGTTTGCAACATGTATGAACAGAAGTGCAAATTTGAAGATTTTCAAAACTTAACATTAATATTGACAATCAAATCAACTCCTTAAGACCTAGAAACAAACAATAGAGTGCTTCACAATTTATAAAATGCCTTCACAGAGACTATTTAAAATCATCTTAACAAAAACCATGAGATATGAGGGAGGGATCTGAAACCACATTTTATTGTTAAGGTTATTGAGGCTTGGGTTGCTGTGATGGGGGTCAACAATGTTAGGGCTTTCAGGTACTCAGGGGTTATAAATTATATTTCTCATCTAATAGCTGAGGAGATTAAAGATTAAGGAAGAGAAATGATTTGTGGAAGGACACAAAGTCCAGAAGTCCTGGAGCTAGGATTGGAACTGTTGGAAGTAAAGCTCGGAGTTGCAAAGAAAATGAGCACTTAAACAAAGGATTTCTCAGCAAGGCAAAATTTATTTATGCAGAAGGGTGCTGCTCACAAGTTTGGTCACCATGAGAGCACACTGAATGAAGGAGGGAAGGGTTTTTTATCTCTAATGTGGCTTGCCCCTGCTACTGTGTCTTGCCTCCTTTGGCTGGAGTTGGACCACACAATCTAAGCTGAAACCTGATTGATTATCTTGAATGGTGCAGGAATGTGGTTACACTGGCAGGAAGGGCAGTTTTGGTGGGAAGAGCCATTGTGACAGGAGAGGTAATTTATAGAGTGGGTAGCAGATGTGGGCTGTGTAGATAAGGATGGGCAGGAAAGTTGTTTACTGAAACTAAAACAGGGAGGCACAAAGGATAAGGAAGTTAGTTTGGCCTTGGAAGTAGGGAACAAAGAACAAGGATGCTGAACAAGCCAAACCTTTGAAGAGGAACTTCTTTTGTATCTGACAGAACCCAGGTGTTGCTAGCTGGTCATGGTCACATTCCATAGGACTGTATTGGATTTGACCGATCACAATGATCACATCGAGAAGATTAGTGTCTGATCATTCCATTGTGCCTTATGGGTACAGCCACAGAATTAGACTCATATTTTTAAAAATTCTAATTTTACCCAATTTTTCGTCCTTGGTTCTCTTGTCTGAGTGGCTTTTTGCTTTGTCTTTGATTAATGTGTCACAGAGAGGTGACTGAGACCATAAAGTTGCTGATAGTAGCATAGATAAGAATGGCAGCATATTCTGGGATTTAGGAAATGTGGGCGTTTCTCTCCTTTCTGCCATTAATCAGTGCTATAAACAGGAACAACTTATAATATTTGTGTCATTTCCTTTGTATGATAGAAATCTAAAGAAACCATATGTTAATAGAGTTTATAAAAATAAAAATGCCCTACGTTTGCAATTTGTTTCTGTAAAATTCCACTTCTATTAGCTAGACTATGAGTAACTAAAATGAGAGTCAAATAACCTTTCTTAGGTGCATGCTGGTATATAAATATATTCCTCATTACCATCACAGGAAACCAGGTTTGGAAAGAGCTTTAAATTATTTCAGTCCAACCACCATACTGTTGCTTAGATACATTCAACAAAAATGGGCATTATATTACCAATGAAGATATTTGACCTGATATCCAGCTATAGCATTCTAAGGTGAGAATATTTAATTATTATGCATAGTATGATACATTAAGATAGAAGTTTTGGAATCATGGAAAATTGGAATATATGTGCAGTGAAGTTGCAGCTTACTTGAGAATTACATTGGAAAGTCAGCGCTAAATTGCTCATAATGTCTTTGACCAGTGCTCTCAAGATTTAACAGCCTTTAAGTAACTTGTTTTGTTTCACTGCATTTATGCTGTGAGTTATTGGGGGTTAAGATTTAACTTGGGGATGGGGTTGAAGGTGATGAGTTCTAGGTGGAAAATAAAGAAATGGTTCCCCCATTTTGCTGACTTCGTCAAGTATATTTTGCTTTTCTTAAATGTGTATATTCTGGGACTCAATTGCACCTACATTAATTTCTAATGCTATTAAAAAACACTGTAACACCACAATCTGTTACTCTCAGCCTCAGTAAGCAAACTTGTCCATGTTCGCACACCCGCTCTGCCTCTCTGAATTTTCTTTTATCCTGATCATTTTTGTAAGACTTCAGCAAGTTCATTTTAGTGTAGCATGACTGAACATTTTAACATCATGAACTTTGTCTTGCAATTCTTCCAAATTAGTACTAGCTCCCTTTCCTTCTTTCTTGGTTCCTATTCACCTTTAATTCTCAAGATGTGGTAGGGGTCATAGCACTGATGATGGGTATGCAAAGTCAGAGGACAGTTGGAAGAAGGAAAACAGGCAGCTTTCTTAAATAGTGACAAAGCCTGGAGGTCTGCATAGTGATTTGGTATTTGTGGGAGGATCAAATACTCTGAGCTATGGTGCCATGCTTTATCATGCTTTCTAATTCATTTCCTGTTTACCTGCTACAAAATCCTTCCAGACTTAGATTTTAGCAAGCAAAGGTAATTCATTTCTTGGATACCTTCATAAACTTTGGGTAGATAATTTCCAGATAAGAAGTCAAATCTTCAAGTTATTTATATACATAAACATATATTAGTTTACATGCGTGCACACACACACACACACACACACACACACAATCATGAAGATTTTTATGTTCTTATCTTCCTAAGTCAGCATTTGCTAGCTTACACTCTGTTAGCCATTGACTTTTGTGCTTCTATTGCAATAGTCATCAAGATACCCCTGGAGTCTGAGTGTCTGAAATCATGTCCCAGTACTGCTGCTATTCCCTAGCTATGTGAGTGGGGGCAAATTACATAATCTCTCTGAAACTTCAGTTTTCCCATCTGTGAAGTGGAGATGATAGTCACATTGATCTCATAGGATGGTTGGGGGTGTCAAATGCTTAACACAGAATTGGCATTGTATAAACAATCATTAAATATAAGCTCTTTTACTCTCTTTTAATCTATTTTCATCAGTTCTGTCCTCATCTAATTATCTCTTCTAAATTGTAAACTTCTTAAGAAGGGTTTTGTCTTACTTAACTTTGTTTTCTAATGCCTGTTACCTTACACAGTTTCAGCACATTGAAGTGAATGTGGGCTTTTGGTCAGAAAAGATGGCTTCAAATAGAAACTCAAATCTAGGTTCTGATACTTATGAACGAGGCTCATTTTTTCGTATGTAAATTAGAAAAATGAAAATATCCAGATCATTCTTATTAGGTTTGTACAACATAAACTATGTGAGCAACTTAGTACCTGGCATACAGTACTCTGTCTATTAGTGTGGTAGTTCCCTTATTGCTGCTACCTGAAAAAAAAATTCAGGTGGTTTTAAAAATCATCAAAAATACTAGAAAGAAAATGTGTAAGAATGTGGACTGATAACATATACAGTCAGCCCTCCATATCCTTGGATTCTGCATCCACAAATGCAATGAACTCTGCTTCAAAAATAGTGGGGAAAGAATGGATAGCTGCATTTGTACTGAATGTGTACAGACTTTTTTTGTTCTTATTCCTTAAACAACACAGCATAAAAACTATTTCCTTAGTCTTTACATTGTATTAGGTATTATAAATAATCTACAGATGATTTAAAGTATATGGGAAGGTGTGCATAGGTTATAGGAAAACACTACACTATTTTACATAAGGCTCTTGAGCATCCTCGAATTTTAGTATCTGTGAGGGTCCTGGAACCAATCCCCTACGGATACCAAGGGATGACTGTATTCTGCTAAAATCCTTTCTCATCCGTATAAATTAGTTTCATTTTAAAATGAATATAGAACTGTAGTGTTTCAGGGACCGCATTTTTTTTTCAGTTGATGGATCAGATCAGAAAATGGAGACCTAGGAAGCAGCACTAGTTTGCAAGAGAGGACACAAATCTTTAATGATGGTTCCTTCATGACATTTAAAAATATTCTTTGGCTTTCATTTCCTGCAATGGTAATGTCTAGTCCACATAAAAAGTAGTAACTTAGAAAGGATTTCTGACTTCCTTTATCAGCTCTCACATTCTTTTTATTCTTCTCTGTTTCTTTTCCTCGTATCTGGGACAGAAGATCTAGCTCATCATTTAATTTGGGCTTCAAATATCCCTGTGTGGTATATAGGGCAGGCATAATTACAGCCAATTTTTAAACGAGAAATCACTCCAGATAGGTTAATTGTCTAAGGTCATACAGCTACAGTCACTGATAGGCAGGAGGTGGGTCTAGTCTTTGTACTTTAGATTAAGGGCTCTTTCTTTCACATTAGGTTGGTGGTGACCTTCAAGACTGCTTGGTCCAGGACATTTTGCAATGGGTAGTTTTTAACTTGGGATGAAAAGTATTTTTCTTCCCATCAACTATTCAGTCAGTTTACAAGTGTCAACTGTGTCCTAAGCATAATTATGCTTTAATTACAGTAGGAGATGAGAATGATTCAAACCTCAAACCCAATATGACAACAGAAGACAAATCTTTATGTATAGGAAACATATTTTAAAAATATGCTATGCTAATAAAGTTAAAGTAAAAGCCTGTGTATGGTAGACATTATGTCCACTCGGTTACTCCTTGGGATTCCAAACACAGTGTTCAATATTTGCTTAGGAAAAGCAGATTTGCAAAGATAAGCCCAATTTAAAAAGTACAAATCTTATATTAAAGGTCAGTCTATAAAGATACCATTCCCTGGGGTAAGATATGAGACATACAGGGGGTTTGATCTCCAAGTATATTTTGAGGTCATTTATGGTAAAATAAACATCTCAGTTTTTGTTTTTATGTTTGACCTCTTCCCATAATGCTGAATATAAGTTCTCATACACAGAAAATACTGAGAAAATATTATTCACTGACTCACTGAAGGTAAACCTTATTGAGCACAAAACCATCCAGTTTCTTGGAGGGGCTGGAGTCAATAATTCATCTCCGTATAGACAGGAGTGAAAAGCAACTCAGCACAGCTGCCTGCTTCTGGTCTGTATGGTGATTGATAGGGGAGAAAGTAGGCAGGGAGTGCTCTAAGGATTTCTTGCAGCCAGGGCTCTTAACCTGAAGTTCATGGATAACTTGGGACTACAGTGATAAACTTTATAGGATCTGCAAACCACTGCTAATAGTATGCAAATGTTCCTCCCAACTTCATATATACTCCCTAACTGAAACATATGAAAACTTAACCCCTCATAAATAATCCTCGGTGTGTACCACCAATGTGACTAACTCAAGAAATGAGATACCACGAATCACAAGAGAATTGTGTAGCCACTGCATCTTTTATAGAATCAGAGCAAATAGCCAGAAGGTTGAAGCAATGCTGTTGTAACTTCACTTTCCCAATCTTTGTGGACTATGAGTAGGAGACAGTATTAGGCAATGTGATCCAGTCATAAATTTCAGTGGACGACATAAAGATGACCAAGATTATATTGCCTCCTCCTGGTAGGCGTCCAAAAATATCCCAATATATCACCAAAAGTGATACTCATGAAAAATGTGGAATGAATACCAAAATATAAGGAATGCTAAAGTTCTTGGAGGACTGAGAATTTTAGGATAAAATAAATTAGGTATGTTAGGAGCAGAATATGTCATCAGAAAGTAGAATGGAGTGGATAATGGTAACATGGTCGTTATGGTAGCCATTTATTAAATGTTAGACTTCTTCATGTCCCAGAAGTATAGTTTTATTTCCAAAAGCCAACTCTACTTCTGTAGTGTACTGTCTGGTAGGCTCGAAGTTTATTATCTTCCCCATCATATTTTCTTCTTTCGTCACTGTTGGATTCTCTTTTCATTTTTGTGAACCTCTTACATTGTAAGTTCCACAAAATATATTTAGTTTACCCCTGATACTACACGTCATATAGTATATATATAAATTCTTTCATATATAGCAAACTCTGTGCTGAAAGAGACATGCATAAGAGAAAAAGCAGCCTTCAGCTTCTGGGCTAAATGTCACTAGATATCTCTTTTCTGCAGAGACTTGAAACCTACAAATCTCTTTTGTATTTTTTCATTGTCCCTATTAAATGCATGTGATTTATAGTGAAATTTGTAGAAGTGAATCGACATCACAGAATACAGTGAACTGTAAATGCCATGGTTTTATTATAAGCAGGCTAAGTGATGTTTGCTATTTTGGCAAAATTTTCTTCATTTTTATTCTGGAAGGATAATAGTTGTCAGTTACTTGGAACGCATTTTCTTGTTAGTGGAGTCTACTTAAAATTTATATTGAATTTCTGAAGAGGAAAGATGCAGATTTCACTGGCTTGAGACTAAGAGTGTAGAGAAAGTACAGAAACGCCAACTCCTGATGATTGCCAATTCTGAGAGGCCATTGATTGTGCTTTCTCTAGATTTGGCATCATTTTTTTCTAAAGATGAGATTCTATAGGCTGTAGGGTTTACTGTAAAAGGAGTTTACTGTTTTACCTATAGATGCTAAAAGAAAGAGAATTATCTAAGCTATCAAGCTGAGAATAGTCCTTTAAACAACTATATTAGTTTATGCACACACTTCTTATTGCTGTAATTAGAGGTGACAAAAATCTCCTTAAAATTGAGCTTGTTCAACTCCATAATCACTAGTGTCCTTGAAAGATAAAAAGAAAATGCAGTAATACATGATCACAGTTGAGTTTTTTGGAATTTGTCATGTTTTGAAGTTAACTGTTGAGAATTAAAATTTACATAGGAGGTTAAAGTTCAACCTTAGTTGAAATATAAACATTTCTCTCTTTGACAGATTTAAAAATAAACAGGCAGGTTACACAGATAAAATCAAAATACCTTATACATGTAATAGAGCACCTGAGCTATTATGGGTGATAAGACAAACTTTGTGGTTTTATTACATTTATTAAAAATAGCTGATTATAGTTTGATGCGTGTTTCTAAATTAGTGATGAAGGAATTCAATTAGTGCAAAGGTTTCAATCGTATGACTTCGAATTTCATGTTATTTCAAGTTTTAATTAGATTCAAGTTTGTTGATGTTTTTAAAATGACAGATCCCTTAGTTCAAATCTGTAGGGTTATAGAAATTCTAACATCAAATAAGTGAACTTCATCCTAGGCCTGACGAAAGAGAAATAACAATTTTTGAATTCCCAAATGATACTAAACTGGGTAATCTTACCTCTTTATTAAGTATACTACTATTCATGATAGGAAATGAATAGCTGACTGGGCCCTTGCTACATTGCAAAAGAAAAGGTTTTAGTTTGAATCTTTTAGGCCCAATGTATTGTGCTTTTTAAATGTATCACACATTAAAATGTCCTCTATTTCTTGAAAACTGCTAGAGGCATTTCATCTTAATGTCCACATAGTTTCTAGTAAACTGTGTTCATTTACTCAAAGTCTAGGAGAAGTGAATGTGTTTTGCCTGTTGCTTATTTTATACTCTTTTCTCAACAGATCTAATTTCTGTATTGAAATAGTACACATACCTTGTCAAGATTTTAAGCCTCATTTTATATCTAGTGTTCTCATTGTGCAGATTTCCTATACCTTTGTTTCCTCTTCATTCTCTCCCTTCTTCCTTCTTTCCTTCCTTTCTTTTCAGTTTAAATCAGAGGAAAACAGTGGATGCATGCTTTATTTCTATGGTTATTTGTAATATTAGGTCTGAGACTTGGTTTTAGAGTCAAAATTTTGTGAACATTTTTACAATGATAAAACTCTAAAACATTGACTCATTCTCATAGCCTTCTTAGCCAGGCCAACAATCTCTCAGAATAAGATATTGAGCTAGAAATGGGATGATTGTTGCAGATGACTTCTTTATTTCCCCTATTAGAAGCAGAACATATTTGATTCATTACTTTTTAATTTATATATTTATTTATTTTGGGACAAGGTCTCAATCTGTCACCCAGGCTGGAACAGAGTGGTATGATCATAGCTCACTGCAGCCTCGAACTCTTGATCCTCCCACCTCAAATGATCCTCTTACCTCAGCCTCTTATGTAGCTGGCGCTACAGGCATGTGCCACCACATCCAGCTAATTGTTTTATTTTTTAAATTTTTATAGGGACGTCACTTTGCTGTGTGGCACAGGCTAGTCTCAAACTCCTGTCCTCAAGCGATCTTCCCTCCTTGGCCACCCAAAATGCTGGGATTGCAGGCATGAGTCACTGTGCCAACCTGATTCATTACCTTTTTTAATGATGCAATCCTATACAACTTAATTTGTTAAATGTGTTAAAAATAATTCAGGATAATCTAAACATTCAGTTGTAATATTTATTCACAAAAGATAGATGGGGATTTTGAAAAGCTGAAAGTTTTGCAGGTGACATAAACTTAAGCCCTAATGCAATGAGAGGTGGCTGTGGTTGGTGGACAGCAATCAAGCCTAATACTCAGCCCTTTCACTTCCTCCAGGACCTGATGTTTCCATCCTTGCTTTTTAACCTTCAAGCATATGACTTCTTTCCTCTCCTCAATCTTTCCTTAAGATCTTCCTCAACAATTCCTTCTGCCTGGAATGTTCTTCCCAAGAATTTCCAGTACTAACTTCCTCCCCTTCTTCTGGCCTGTCCTTTACTACCTGCCCTGACCATCTGTTTAGCACTAAAACATGTATTTCCACACCAACCACAACTCCTGTTTTCCTTCACCCTGATTGACTTTTTCTTTGATCTATTGTGCTTATCATTTTAAACACTAGATGATATATTTACTATATTTATCACATATTTCTAAACTTCCATGCTAAAGTGTAACCCCCATAAGGACAGGGATATTTGTCTGTAGTATTCCCTGATATATTTTAATCACCTAGGACAGTGCCTGGGACGCAGTGGAGATAAATAAATATTTGTTAAATAAATGAATCATTTTATGTGACAAATTGGATCTTTTAGGTTTACTATAATTGCAAAGCCGTGAAATACAAGGTACCAAAATATTCTTTATCTTTAAAAGGTAGGTTGTAAAGCACAGGCTTCAGCAAATGGGACAAAATTATTACTGAGAACTACAGAGTAGTAAACGCAAATATGATGTGATAGCTCGTTTTGCATTGTTAGCCCCAACTTACACCAAGATTCAGAATACTTATTTCATCTTTTAGAAAGAATACCCTTATAGAGTTGTATTTATTGAAATAAAAACATTCTAATATTTCAAACCCAGTACAATTGTAGATCACGGAAAATTTTCAGAGTAGAAGCAGGTATGCTGTGAAAGTTTTGTAATTATATACATATGAAATACATGGTACATTGTGAGTCTTTAAAGACTAATAGAAATGTTCCACCCAGAGTAAAAAATAACTTTTGTTTTCTATATTGTGTTGTTTTTTTCTAAATTATGAATGCTATTATAAAATAAAATTTAAAAAATTTAATCTTATAGCTGTAAAACTATTTTTATCTGTTTTATATTGTGTCCTAGTTTGTTTTTTAATTAATTAATTACCTATTTTTGATATCAATAGGTTTTTGGGGAACAGGTGGTGTTTGGTTACTGTCTCCTAGATTATATTCAAATGAAATCTGAAAAAAAATTGGTTAACTTTTACCCTGAAAAATAGTTTATAGAATGATATCTTTTGAGACATAGCCACTTTCACATAAACACACAATTAATAAATATTCACTCAATTAATGCATCTTTTCCAGGCACTACATTTGCCGATTGCGAAAAGGATACTAAATAGTTATTGACTGAGAAGAATTGTTCAATAGCAGTCTCAAATTTACCTTATGAAGGAAAGAAATTATTTTCTTTGAAGAGTGGTAGAAATTTAATTAAACATGAGAAAAAGGTTACTCTCTATTAAAATTTAAATGGTTAAAAATATAAGTATAAAGAAGTCCATGACACTATTTTTTTTTTCAAATTCACACTTCATTTGCATCATACAAAACAGATAAATCATGTACTCCCCCAAAGTGGATAACGGAAGTATGTGTATAATATAAAAGAACATCTGTTAGTATGTCTCTCCTGAAAAAATGGGAAGGGCAAAAGCTTACTTCTTTCAGAATTAATTTGATAATGAGAGTTCTCTCTGAAACCTCAGATGGCTCAACACAGAAGAGTACAGAATGGCAAAGCGTAGAGGGAATTTCAATGTAAATTAATAGGTTGATGGTAATAAGAAGGTGCAGAACAAATTCCCCCTTCACTAATTGCTAATATAATCATAATGTAGTAAGGCAATCTGGGAACACATACAAAGAAACAAAAGAAAAAGGACATGTTCATTTATTATTAGTTATATCAGATATGAGATATAGTGGGAAACTGGAGGATGAGAGAAAGCTCAGTTGTTTTCTTTTCATCTTCCTTCCGCTGAGGGAATTGCTCTATTTCCAAAAACGAGTTCTTAAAAAAAGAAAACTACAGCATGTACTTTGAAATCAGGTGCAATTATACTATTAGCAATTGAAACCTTCTCCAAATTAGGAAAGGCTTAATTTAAACTTCTTAGGTCTAAGGGAATTGGATTGATTGTTTGCTGGTAACTAGACTGCATTTACTGAGATGGTCAATTCTTCATTCCTGTAAACCTAATCTCCAATTCAACATCATCAGGGAACATCTGTAGGAAGTTTCTGGCTTAAAATTATTTTTGTGTCTAATTTAAATAAGGCCTAGCGAGAATCTAAAAATTGCACTGAGTTCCCTAGTATGGTGATTAGAATTCAGGTAGTTCCATTGATAGAAATATTTTTTCATAAACATTTTTATTGCCATATATAATTATCTCAAAATAGCTGACAAATGTCATTTCAGGATAATGGCAGGCAATAAGTAGAGGGGATGAAAACAGCATATTTTTACATTGTGGGTTGTTATTTATTCATAAGTTGTTCCATGTCCCACTTTTCAACTCATTATAAAGAAGAAATACCCATAAAAGTCACATTAAGACATCAGTGACTAACACTGTATTTAAAAGTTTGTATTACGTTTTCCAAGTTTTTTTTGCATAACTTCAAACAGGATGCCAGGCAGTGGATATATTTTTATTTAAACAAAGTGTCTCTAGATAGAAGAAGAAATAGGAGCCACATTTGGATGAATGCTGTCTTTCAACTACTATCCCATAGAACAATATCTATTATGCCTATAAGGAGTGTCTTGCCTGAAGATTAAAATGAAACTTCTCAGTGGCTTCTGGCTCTGGATAACAGAGAGCAAGAGCTCTCCACCCTGTCTGTCCTATTGAAAGCAACTATAAAACTTGGAGAACAGGTGCTATGGTTTGAATGTTCGTCCTTTCCAAAACTCATGGTGAGATTGCTTGTCGCTGTGGTGGGGAGAGAAGGTCGGACCTTTGGGAGGTGGTAGCTTGAGATGTGATTAATGCTATTGTGAAAGGACAAATTTGGCCCACTTTTGCTCGTTGACCTTTCACCCTTTGCCATGTGATGACGCTGTGAGAAGGCCCTCACCAGATGCCAGCACCTTGATCTTAAAACTTACAAGCCTCCAGAACAGAGAAAAAATAAATTTTTGTTCATTATATATTACCCAATTTCAGGTATTCTGTTATAGCAGCACAAAATGGCCTAAGACAATGGGCTTGGACCAGCTGCTTGAGGACTCTAAAAAGTAAATATATGCACAATTGCCAACAGGTGGATGCAATCCAAATGTTAATTGATCATGAATGAATATATAAAATATGGTATATACATGCAATGAAATATTATTCCACTTTAAAAAAGAATCTAATTGGGACACATCTTACAACATGGATGAACCTTGAGGGCATTATGCTAAGTGAAACCAACCAGTCACAAAAAGACTAACACCGAATAATTCCACTTATATGAGATACCTAAAAAATTATGCCCCACAGAATTAAGGAAACCCATGACTAACAGAAATTGTCAAGTTTGCAGGATGGCAGATAAGAAGAAAAGAAACAACTTGCTGAAATGCTGAAAATCCCTTCACTTCTATGATAACAAAATTGGCTGAAATTTATTGGAACCCATATAGCCGACCAGAGTTTGCAAAGAATAAACTTGCTGACATCACAGCCTGAATTTCCACTACATGTTTCACACTGACTCTCAAATTTTCACACGGGACCTATGTATGGCTAAGGACTTTCCAGACCTTCCCTTTCCTTCCATCAATCACCTGCTAATCCCAGAATCCACCACCTAAACTTTTTTCTAATAAATGGACTGCCTTAAAGTCAGCACAGGAACACAGACTTGGTCAGGATTCCTGTCTCCTTGTTGGTCAACCTGCAATAAAATGCTTTTCTTTCTTCAAAACCCAGTGCCATAGTGTTGGTTTCTAGCACGTTGGGAAGTGAGCCTTTTTTCTTGGTAATGCCTAGAATAGTCATGCTTTTAGGGACAGAAAGTTAAAGGGTAGTTGCCAGGGGGTGGGGAGAAGGAAGAATGGCAAGTTTTTTAATGGGTATAGCACTTCAGTTTTGCAAGATGAAAAGAGTTCTGGAGATGGATGGTGGTGGTTTTTGGACAACAATGTTAATGTACTTAATACTACTGAATTTTTACTTAAAATGTTTAAGATGGTATTATGGACTGAATTGTGTCGCCACCCCCAAGTTCATAGATTGAAGTTCTAACCCCTATTACCTTAGAATGTGACTGTATTTGGAGTTAAGAACTTTGAGGAGGTAATTAAGTTTAAATAAGATGATAAAGGTGGAGCTTATAAGAAGGAGGAAGAGACAGCAGGGATGTGCACACAGATAAAAGGCTATGTGAGGAAATAACAAAGAGATGTCTGTTTTCAACAAAGCAGGGAGGCCTCAGGAGAAACTAAACCCACCGCCACCTTGAGCTTTGACTTCCAGCCTTCAGAACTTGGGAAAACAAATTGCTGCTGTTGAAGCCAGGTGGTCTGAGAAATTTTTTGATGGTGGCTGTAGCAGGCAAACAGGAATGCTATATTGTATATTAAATTTATTTTACTACAATTAAAAAATGTAAATAGTACCAGGTGGATTGAGGAAGAAGACTTAGGATGTATGACAAGGTTACCAATTTTCCCCCTCTGGTTTTCTGTTTACCTCAACTCAGTGAAGTTCAACATAAAATTGACACTGATGTGGAGAGAGAGGTCCAGGAGAAGTTCCCACTACTCAGGTCCCAGACTGACTGCTTGGCGAGGCACACATGAGGAAGATTCAAATAGCACAGCAGAGTCTTGGAAAACATAAAGGCTCTTGGAACCACATTCTATAGAGGGCTTATTGGAACTTGCAGGATGAGGCCAGCCCAGTTGATTACCTACCAAAACAAAAATATACACATTTTTCCTCAGATTAACACAATATCCCCAGAGTTCCATGATATAATATTCAAAATGTCTAGAATGTAATTCAGTATTATGTGCCATATAAAGAACACAAACAAATTTAAATTCTTTTGGAAACATTAAATAAATGTGTTAATCACAACATAATACATTGTTGGAATTACCTGATGAAGACTTTAAAGCAGCTACTGTAAAAATGCTGTAACAAGTTAAGGATGAAGAGTTTTAAAACAAATGGAAAGAGAGAAAGTTTCAGCAAGGAAATATAAGATATAAAGAAGAACCAAATTGAAATTTTAGAACTAAAAACATAATAACAACAAATTCACTAGACAGAGTCAATAGCAGAATATAAATGATGGAGAAAAAAGTCATTGAACCTTAAGATAGATCAGTAGAAATGATTCAACTTGAATAACAAAGAGAAAGACATATGTTTTTTTTTTTTGAACTGAGCCTCACTCACGGACCTATGGAACAATATCAAAGAGTCTAATGTACATGCCATTGCAGTTGCAGAAGGAGATTGGTGTGGGAAAAAATTGAAGTAATAAAAACTTCACAAATTTGGTGACATCAGTCTTTCAGAAGCTCAAGCAACCATCAAACATGATAACCCTTCTAAGTCGTCTTTAAACACATCAAAATCAAACTATTTAAAACTGTATTTATATATATATATACACACACACACACACACAAATTATCAATATCAGAAAAAAGAAAATATCCCTACAGATATAAAAATGATAATAAAATATATATACACATATGTGTGTGTGTGTGTATATATATATATATATAAAATTGAGAGCAAAGAGAGATGCATGACATATTACAGCAGAACAAAAATTTAAATGACTGTCGAGTTATCATAAAAAAAACTCTGGAGGCATAATATTTAATAGAAATAATAGAAATTTGTTTCTCACAGTTCTGGAGGCTCGGAACTTTAAGACCAAGGTGATAGCTGGTGAGAGCCCAGTGTCTCTGCTTCCAAAGTAGTGTCTGGCTGCAGCTTCTGGAGAAGACAAATGCTGAGGTACAATATTTCTAAGATGATGAAAGGAAAGAACAGTCAAGCCAAATTTCTATATCCAGCAAAAATATCCTTCAGTAATGAAGTCGAAATACACAGATAACGCTCTGGACATACTGAAGGATGCAAATATCCTTCAGTGATGAAGGTGAAATACAGATGAAGGAAAACTAAGACAACTTCTTGTCAGAAGATCTGCTCTAAAAAATCCACCAAAGGAAATGTGTTGACCAAAGTGAGGTGACACAAGATTGAAGAAAGAGCAACAGATATGCTCTCTGGGAAAATATATAATTATTTTGTTATTTGGTGATTTTAAATGTATTTGATAATTTAAAGCAAAAATATTATATTTTCAGATATTATTAGTGTTTGTAGATAAAATACGTAACATGGCTACACAACTGGAAGTGGTCAAATATTTTTTGCAAGGGGACTGTGAAAAGTTAAGCAACAACTGTACAGTCAAAAACTAAAATATGTAAATTAAGATGACATGCAAATATATGTTCAAATAATCCAAAAGATGGCAGGAAAGGGAAAATAAGGAAACAAAAACAGAGAGAAAACAAATAATAGTAGAGCTATATTCAAACATATCAATTATTATATAATATGTAAATGTTCTAAACACAACAATTAAGAGAGAAAGTCTCAAAATGTATATGAAGCATGATCTAGCTATATTTTGCCCACAATAAATTAATTTAAAGATAGTCATATAAGTTAATTAAAAGTAAAAGAATATGAAAAGATACACCATGCAAACAACCGTCAAAGAAAGCTTGAGTGACTAGGTAGAGTTTCTAAAAAGATTAGAGCTAGGAAAATTTGCGGGGATAATTATAAAGTTCAGTTCACCAAGGAGACATAATACCCTAAATGTGCACAAACTAAACAATGGTAAATTAAAATGTAAGGAAAAAACTGACAAAGCTGAAAGCAGGAACAGATAAACCACAGACATCTTTTAAAAATTCAACCTATCTTAATGATTAATAAAGCTAAGAGCAGAAGATCGCAAAGTTAAAGAACAACTGAAAAACACCATCAACCAATTGGATCTAACCGATATGTCTAATTGGTATCATCAGCAGAATACACATTATTTCCAATGTACACAGAACATTCATCAAGAGAGACCTGTGAGTCATAATACACATCTTAAATTTAAAAGAATTGAAATCGTATAAAGTGTGTGTTTTGATCATAATAGCATTGGAATAGTAATCATTCACAGAAAGAAAACAGGAAAATCTTGAAACATTTGGATACGAAACAATCCATTTTCAAATAATCTATCAGTAAAATGAAGTCTCCAAGGAATAGAAAACATTTTGATTTGAATGAAAATCAAAGTACAAGATACTAAGATTTGTGTGATGCAGTTACTACAGTTGTTAGAGGCAATTTATAGCATGAAATACTTACATTAAAAAGAAAGTGTCAACACTCTAAAATTCTACCATAATAAACTAGAAAAGTTTTTTGCTTGCTTTGCTTCATTTTAGAAGCAAAGCAAGCAAAATTAATGAAATTAAAATATTGAAAATAAAGAATGCTCAATGAGACCAAAATCTGAGTCTTTGAAAAGATCAGGCCGGGCGCGGTGGCTCAAGCCTGTAATCCCAGCACTTTGGGAGGCCGAGACGGGCGGATCACGAGGTCAGGAGATCGAGACCATCCTGGCTAACACGGTGAAACCCCGTCTCTACTAAAAAAATACAAAAAAAAAAAAAAAAAACTAGCCGGGCGAGGTGGCGGGCGCCTGTAGTCCCAGCTACTCAGGAGGCTGAGGCAGGAGAATGGCGTAAACCCGGGAGGCGGAGCTTGCAGTGAGCTGAGATCCGGCCACTGCACTCCAGCCTGGGCGACAGAGCGAGACTCCGTCTCAAAAAAAAAAAAAAAAAAAGAAAAGATCAGTAAAATTAATAAATCTCTGTCAAGATTGATGAGAAAAGACATAAATTATCAATATCAGGAAAAAGAAAATATCCGTACAGACATAAAAAGTGATAATAAAGTGATATACCAACAACTCTATCAACATAAATTTGCCATCTTAGATAAAATGAACCAATTCCTCAAAAACTACAAACTACCAAAACTTACTCAAAATGAAATAGTTAATCTAAATACTCTCATATGTATTAAAGGAATTAAATTTGTTGCTAACAACCTTTAACAAAAGAAATTTTCAGGTGCAAACAATTTCACTGATGAGATCTACCAAATGTTTCATGAAGAAATAACACCATTTCTACACAATCTCTTCCAGGAAACAGAAACCGTGCAGATTACATTCAATTTGTGTTCTGAGGTCAGCATTATCCTGATTCCAAAATCAGATAAAGGCAGTATGAATTAAGAAAACTATAGTACAATATTAATCATGAGCATTGATGCAAAACTCCCCAATAAATACTAGCAAATGGAATCTAGCAATCTATAAAAAGAATAATATACACAGTATTTTGTATAACATATACAATACACAGCCAAGTGAGAATTATCATAGAATTGTAAGGCTTTAAAATATTAGAACATTAATCAATAAAATGCACCATATTTCAACAGTAGAAAGAGGAAAACTACATAATCAACCCAAATGCCACAGAAAAAGCATTTGACAAAATTCAACATCCAGTCATAATAAAAACTCTTCACAAACTAGGAATAGAAGAAAAAATTTGTTGTATAAGGCCTGTCTTAGTCTGTTTTGTGTTGCTTATAACAATACCTGAAACTGGGCAATTTATAAATAAAAGGAATTTATTTGTTTTGTGATTGAGACTGAGAGGTCCCAGGTTGACAAGACACATCTGGTGAAATCCTTCTTGCTGGTGGGGTCTCTCTGAGGTGTCCCAAGTTGGCACCAGGAATCAGAGGGCAAGAGATCTGAGCATGCTAACATGCTAGATGTTCTTATAAAGTAACTGGTTTCCCTTCCAAATTAACCCATTAATCCATAAATGCATGAATGGATCAATTTATTCGTAAGTGCAGAGGTCTCATGATCCAATCACCTCTTAAAGGCCTACCTCTCAGTGCCACATTAGGAATTAAATTTCAACATGTGTTTTTAAAGGAAATAACTAGTCAAACTACAGCAAGGCCTAAAGTTAAGGCATAGTATTATGTGCTCCCTTATCATCCGGTGAGATTGGAAGGGCCTTGAATGTTATAACCACAAGCTTCTCTTTCTTTTTTGTCCCCAGAGACAAAGTCCTCTGGCCAGACAATGCTTCTTATCAAGGGGCTCAGGTGAAGTTCTTGCTTACCCTGGTTTCTGCCAATCTATCTGCTCTGTTGTCTTCACATTGATGTCATCCTAAGTCATTTACCCACGTGATCCCAAGATGTTTGTCACAGGTCTCATAAATTCAATTTTTGGTCAAAAACTCATATCGTATGAGTTAACCAATCTCAAGGTAAAACGAACCAGACACTGTTTTTGACTCTGCACAAATACCTTCTCTGTGTTCCCTGATAATTAGAAAATGACAAGTCTTTGGTTAACTCTTAAATGCAAGGAAGAAGTAGATAGCTGATTCGTATCAAGGTATTAAGCCTATTCTAAATCTAACTCCTTCCTCTGCACTTTTCAGTTGCATAAACCAAAAAATGCCCTTAATCGGAAAACCAATATACCAATATGAGTTGGTTTTCTATACTAAGTAACAGTATCATGCCTGGTACAGAAGGAAAATTAAGTTTTTTTGCAGTCATCAGAATATGGCCACCCAAAGATATCCATGCCCTAATCTCTAGAACCTGTGTATAGGTTAGATTATATGGCAAGGGAAAATTAAGATTGCAGATGGAATTAAGGTTGCTAATCAGATGACCTTAAATTAGAGAGATTATCCTAGATTATTTGGGTGGGCCCAGAGTAATCACAAACATCCTTAAAATTGGAAGAAGGCAGAAGAAGCAGAATTAGTGCCAAATTTATACAATTTGAGAAAATTTTGATCCACCATTTCTAGCTTTAAAGATGAAAAACTGAGGCAAAGTGCTAAGAAATGTGGCAATCTCCAGGATCTGGAAAAGGCATGGAAGGGGTTCTTCCCTGAGGCCTCCAGAAGGACCACAGCCTTAGCGACATCTTCATTTTATCCCACTGAGACACATTTTCGACTTCTGGCCTCCAAAATTTAAGATAATAACTTTGAGTTGTTTTAAGCCGCCAGGTTTGCAGTGAATTGTTACAGCAGCTGTAGGAAACCTAAAGACAAGCGAGTCTCTCAGTTGCTATGGAAAGCCTTTCATCATATTCAGAATCAGGTTGAATATTTAATGTATTAATTAATGTACTTGTGTATTAATGAAGTTTCATAGAATTTCACTGTACAAATTTCATTTGGTGAGCTTAATTCATAGTTGTTCATTAGTTCTCAATTATTTTGTGCTGAGGCTCATCTGAGAGTATCTGTGACACATTTGAAGGCGATTGAACTGTACACACTATTTTTGCACAAGGTGCTTGTTAACCTTTTATTTTCATCTTTTATTTGAGTACAACTATTTCCCAATTCTCTAAACACTGCCTTCTTTCTCCTAAGTCAAAGTTCTTTTCCGTCAGCCTTTTTCAGGGCTGGCCTGATATAATGCTCATGTGCTGTTATACTATTTAACTCTATATGATATCCACATTTTGATTAACTAAACATTCCATTTAACAGATGTGTCAGTAAAAGACAGCTCTTCAGCTGTAGCAGAAGTGAATTTCTCACATGATGGATAATGTTGGCACACAAAGAAAGAGGCTGCAAGTTAATTGGTGTGCCATGGCATTATAAGGCAAGACATAAATGAATTTGTGGAAATAATACACTTAAACATTTTTAGGTATGGCAATAACAGCATTTCACAAAGAGCATTTCATAAATGTTAAATCTCCTATATCTTTGCCACTTTGACATTTTAGTTTGCTCAGGATTTATCAGAAATAATTCACAGGTATAGGATCTGTTTTCTATTACCATGGAAAATACAAATTAGTTTTAAAATAAAATTATAGACAAAGTATAGACTCTTAATCCTGATTCATTTGAAAAGACTTAAATTCAAAGATGAATGGCTTTTAATCATAGGAGAATAGATATTGCAAGCTTTAGCAATAAAGCAAAATCGGTTTTAAATACTTTAGATTAAATGGAAAAGAAGATTAAAACAACTTATAGATTTTTTTTCACATTTAAGAGAAATTACCTTGAATTGTTTTATAGTTCTTTTCTACTTGTTGCACACTTTCTCCGTGGTTCAAGTTAAAATTCATTGAGAGAAGAGATCATGACCTTTAATTGTTTGGCACTTCCCAACAGTAACCAAGGATAATATGCATAGTAAGTGTTAATACATGTTATTTGAAAGTTTGCTGCCTCCCTGACATCCTGCCTGGAAGCCTCTTTCAACACTGTCACATGTGGCTGTATTGGTTCCGTCAGTCTTTGATCAAACATTATCTTGTTATAGAGGACTTTTATCATCTCAGTTTTACTCTCCCTGCGCAGGTTCCCCTAGTCCATTGTCCTGCTTTATTTTTCTTCACTCAAGAAATAAACTAGTATGTTTCTATAGACAGAAAAAAAAGCAAGAAGTTCTAACACATTTAAAATTTAAGTTTGATTTTTATTATGACAGTAATATATGTTCTTTGTTAAAAACTAGAAACTGTATAAATAAAAGAAAAAATACCTTTATTATGCAATGAAACATGTTTAAACATGTTTAATATCTAAGTTTAATACCAACCAGGGTTTTCTTTATAAATATTAACAATTTTGTTTTCTGCTTTTGTGTCTAAAGCTTGGAATACCAATATGACATTTATCATTACATTTTAAATGAAAATTACAATGCTATTATATACTATTAATTTTAACTACTTATTAGATGGAAAATTTGGAAAGCTATGTGATATGAAGATATAATTAGAAGTGATTTATTGACATCAAGATCAATTCATCAGCTAGGCACGGTGGCTCATGCCTGTAATCCCAGCACTTTAGGAGGCCGAGGCGGGCAGATCACCTGAGGGCAGGAGTTCGATACCAGCCTGGCCAACATGACGAAACCCTGTGTCTACCAAAAGTACAAAAAAAATTAGCTGGGTGTGGTGGTGGAAACCTGTAGTCCCAGCTACTCGGAAGGCTGAGGCAGGAGAAACTCTTGAACCTGAGAGGTGGAGGTTGCAGTGAGCTGAGATCGCGCCACTGGATGCCAGTCTGGGTGACAGAGGGAGAATCCATCTCAAAATAAATAAATAAATAAATAAATAAATAAATAAATAAATAAATAAATAAATAATTTGTGTCTGTAAGAAAGTAAAAGTAACATAAACTTTAATTTGTCTATTTTAATTGACAAAAATTATATATATTTATCACATGCATGTTGTATTGAAGTCTGTATGCATTGTGGAATGACTAAATTGAGCTAATTAATATATGCATTACCTGACATACCACTTTTTTTGTGGTAAGTATGCTTAAATCAAAATTTTCAGCAAAGTATCATTGTTTAGAGAATTGGATATTTTAATTGTTATTTAATTGATATTGATGTATGAATATGTGTTTTCAATTTTCTTTTAGTTGACTAAGTAAAAAATAATAAAACATTTCAAACAAAATTGAGTTTTGCCATAGGTTGCTTCTCTTGTGAGTTATGGATCACATAATTTTAGTTTTAAAAAATTCAGAGTGAATTAACCTGCACAAATAAGATATCCTTAATATAAAGTTAACAGAGATACAAAGGCCACAAGATTCTCTGAGATGTTGAATTAATAAAGCTGGACACAGCAACATTCTAATCAAAAGATTATTTCTATGTTGGTATTGGTTTTAGAAGTTTCAACTTATGCCGAGAGGGGAGCAAACATGTGAGACAATGTTATAATCATGGTTTTAATATATGGGGCCAATGATTGCTCTGAGATTTCCACAATTGTACCCCCTTTCTGTGTAATCCTAGTTCTAGTATCCAGTATTGATGCCAACAGTTACCTTGCAGAATTCTTATGACCAGAATTACCTACCAGTAAAAAATTAAGCACAAAACATGTGGCAGAGAATTCAGAACACAGGAATTTATTCTCTTATGCATGTATTTGAAAGTAAGTTTTATTGTTTGTTCATGCACTAAGCTGAATTTGACTTTTTTTCCTAAATATGTCTCACTATCGCAGGATCTCAGCAATAAGTCATTATGCTGGCTATTATGTCTAAGTTTTCTAGCAAGCTAGGTGACATAGATTATTCCTCGTCTGTTCTCCCACCCTGTGAAACAGAGGTAATACTGTTTACTTGTATAAACATAGGGATGTGGGAGACAGAAGATGGTACTTGCGAATAGCTTATACATACATAAAATGTATAAAACAGTCTTTTCCTTTTGCACGTTTTATAGGAGGTTGTGAATAGGAGGCCCTTGGATCAGCTGGAGCCTGAGCCTTTTTTTATTTTTCGCATATCTATGTGTAATGTATACCCATATGTGTAATTTCCATCAGAGCGAGCCTATGTTCTGCAGCTCACCATATTCTTTATGACTCTTATTCCTTTATAATTGGCCAATTTTCTTAATTTACATTTACATTTCCCGTGGGTATTTGAATTGCTACCACAGCTTTTAAGAATCTTCATTCTGAAAAATGAAACCTTATATTGTAGAAACATTGAAAAATTCTAGCTGCTTCTCTGTTAAAACAAGCTTGAGTTAGATTAGATCCTCAAGCTTCTTTTAGCATTATCAGTCTATGTCATATTGATACTGTAAACCAGGAGTTCTTATCAAGTGGTTCCTGATAGAACTCAGGGAGTTTGTGAACTTAAGTGTTAAAATATACAAAGTTTGCAGTTTTATTTTCAGTAAGTCCTTTAATTATGCATGTAGGCAACAAACCACAGCAGTATTAGCAGTCCATGACTCCATCACTAATAGAAATCACAGACATTTTTTGTATCACATTATAAGTTTTGAAAACATCTTAAAATATTGCTCATCTTTACTTAAAAATTATGGTGGTTGTTAGAACCACTTTAAATCTTGCTTTTTAATATGCTATTAAAGGGGTGCTTGTATTTTGCTATATCACATATATGTTCTATTTGTAGCTTAATAATTGTATTTGAAAAATCATTTGTTGCCTTGGTATTCCTGTGTGCTTTAGTTCACACACTTAACAACATTATTCTGAGAAGTATCTTGACAAGAGAAAAAGAAAACAAATTAAAAAAAACCTTTTGCTCTAAAAGAATGTGCCTTTATACACAGAAAGTAGTTTGTAGTTCAAAACAATGTACATGTCATTTCTGTGCTGTCATATAATCTTTTGTCTTTAGGGAAGTAAAGAAATTGGAAATATTTACCTCCCAATTGCAAAATTATTCCTTTAGTCAATGTTTCTTTACTTGAAAACACTCTTCTCACAAACACAATTATAAGTACATTTTATCTTTTAACACATTTAGCTAAAAGGAGCACAAAATGGTTTCACATTATGTATTAAGAGTGTATTACACCCACCACTATATGAACAGAGACTTGAAAATAGCAAACTAGCACTGTATAAATCACATGCGAGATGAATGTTGAAAACCCGGATAAAACATTTAAGTGTTAAATTTTAAATAGCAGTCGTTCTCCTTTCCTTCAGTAACTTTGAGCGTCTTTTACTTCAACAATACGCCATTGTCATCTGCTATAGCTAGGTGATTTTACGTTTTCTACATGGTGGAGTTCCAAGCAGCATCTTAATCTTAATGTCAGCTGTGGATTTCTGCAGAAATGCAATCACTGCAGAAATACCAGGTGCTGGAATGTGTCTTTAGAACTACCAATGTGATGACATTACCCACTAATGTAGCTTTCATCAGAGCAGAGTATGAATAAGAAGGATTATGTGCTTGCTGAACAAATTATGATTTTTCTTATGTGCTTCTCTGAGAACTGATTATCACAATTCTGACTTTCAAGAGAACAGGATGGCATTAAAAAATATCCAAGATATTAAAAACAAGTCAAAATACAAGAGTATTTTATTTAATACTATTGTGACACCATCCTCTCCCAACCCCAAAAGAAAATCAGTAGGGAGAAATACATAAATATATAATAATTCATATCCCCAGTCAGAGTTTCTAACTCCAGATCAAACATAGTGTTTAACAGAATAGTAGTATTTTATTTATTATTAATGATATCTACCATTCGTGCTAGATTTCTAACTCTCAAAAGTGATTATCATTTTTCTTTTGACCCATTATTTCAATCTGAGTTGAAATGCTGAGTTCTTGCAATGCAGTATGCTTTGGAATGCTTTATTGGGGATGTGATCCTAGATGACGTTGTAGGGACATGGAGGAGTGAGACATGGAAGGAAAGAAAGCCAATAAACAAGATGCACTGTGGCTCAAATCCTTTGGAAAACTCTGTAAGAGAGTATAGGAAGCACCTTAGAATCGGGTTAAGTCATTCCCCAGCTCTCATACATCATTGGCTGAAGGTTGCTCTGGAGTCATTAATGCCCCTGCACTTTTCAATTTTTGTGTATCCCATGCACAGGTTTACGGGACAAGAGAAAATTCTCAAGTAGAGTGTCAGTCAAGGAGGCCTGCCAAACCTACAGGATTGGTAAACACAAAGAGATATGGTGGGGCAGGGGAGCCTGACTATGCCTCCTACACAGTCATACCAGGACATGGTGAAGACGATTTCAGTATGATTCATAAGAAAGAAATTACATAAGGTTAGGAGAAAAACTTCATAGAAATTCTAAGCAAATTCATCTAAAATAAAGAAAATCACCTTCCAGTGCTTCTTA
>NW_016828762.1:65562-70862 GCF_001698545.2 Rhinopithecus bieti | reverse complement strand
TTTTTTTTTTTTTTTTTTTTTTTTTTGCTGTTATTATAATCATTTGAATTTGTTCAATTGTAGCATGTATACTCTTTTATAAAACTTCTAGGGAGAAGATAGGTAGAAGGTATGGGTAAAGTACATGCAACAATGAAAGGAAAAGAATAAAGCTGCAGTAGTGACAGACAGCAAAACGTACTCAGTTTCCCATCGTATTTCAGCAGAGAAGCCATGAAGCAAGAACCAAGGGCAGATATCTCATTGTCATGCAGAAATTTTACTGTGTAAAATCACAGTCATTTGCTTCATCAGAATTAAAATCATACACAATTTGCAGATAGACACTCTCACTTTTGAAATAGTTATGACATGGAGAGGGTGGGATAAGGAAGAAATTATTCATTCCACAGCTTCCATTGGAAAATACCTCGATTAAGGATAGTTTCTCACTGTGAGGTAATTGTTTTCATTATTTTCCTCTGAACTGACTGAAAAATAAACTCGGTGAAAACAGGCATATATGTGCTTTTTTCTTCATCCACTAACATAACTTGTGGTACGTAGTATTCCCTCCATGGTAGTTGAAATACTTTAATTGGATGCATTAAGTGAAGTCATTTGGTAATCTGGTGATTCTTTCTTTTTTTGAGTCGGGGTCTCACTCTGTTTCCCAGGCTGGACTGCAGTGGCACAGTCACATTTCACTGGAGTCTCAATTTTCCGGGCTCAAGTGGCTGGAACCATTACACCCAGCTAATTTGTGTGTTATTTATTTATTTATTTATTTATTTATTTATTTATTAGTAGTAGTAGTAGTAGTTTTTGTTTTTTTTTTTGTAGAGAGAGGGATTTCTCCATGTTGCTCAGGCTGGTCTTGAATTCCTGAGCTCAGGCTGTCTGCCCATCCTTGGCCTTCCAATATGCTGGGATTACAGGTGTGAGCCACAGTGCCTGGTCAATTCAGTGGTTCTTAATGGGGGGATATTGGGGGTGATTTTTGCCTGCCTTCCTGTATATTTGACAATGTCCAGAGACATTTTTGGTTGTCACAACAGGAGGGAAAGAGCTATGGCATCTAGTGGGTAGAGGCCAGGAATGTTGGAAAGCATCTTACCATGTACAGAACAGTCTCCACTATAAACAATCATCTGTGTCAAAATGTCAGCATGCCAGGGTTGAGAAATCCTGCTATAATACCTAGCAACATTTTGTCATTCACACATTCTATTCATACTTTATAAAATGGCATCTTAGTCAATAATTAGCAAGTTGCTTTTTCTTGTCCAATGTTAGTCAGTCTCACTTGACTAATCTCATATAAAGTTCTTCGATTCATTCTAGAATGAATATATCTGCTTGGCGTTTGGATTCCCCAGCAGTCAACCCAGAGACAAAATGTCTTGCAAAAGTAGTTTCTTCAGGAGGTTATCCCTAGAGATACCAGTAGGAAGTAAGGAAGAGGGTTAGAGAGAAAAAAGAAAGCCAAGCAATGGCGCAGCATTGTTCAGATGTTTTACCACTTTGGCCAACTTGAGCTAAATCCTGCTGGAGAACCTGGGTGTTAGGGTAGAGTTGTGACCAAAGCGATCCCAACTGAGGGCCAAGGAAGCTGGGGTATATATCCATCACCTCGCTTTCACCATTGGTTGAATGCTGCTCTCGGAGATTTAACTCTCAAGTACTTTAGGCTTGCCTTCCACACTGGCCAACTATAGTCCACAGGCAGACAAAGGTCAAAGACAGAGTCACATATGTTTATGTTAAGCAGTCTTTGGTGTGACAAGTGCCAAGATGACATGGCAGGCGGCAACAACTACTCCAGCATAACGTGGCAAGTTTACAGCCAAATATGAGCTCACATAGGGATTCTATGCTATAAATTGTTTATGGTGTGTTTTTACTAAACTTCTCTATTTTGAGACTCAGTAGTCTTTGATCCTGATTCTTATTACTCCTGTGATATTTTAGATTCATAAAATCATAGCTTCTTTTAGTGTGTCTAATTCGACCTCCTCTACAACGTGGACAAATAGATACTTCACTTTTGTTTCAACATTTTTTTGTCCTGCTACTGTCTAACTACTTGATTAATTAAATTGGCACCAAGTAAGAAATAGTCTGTTTTTCTTTGGGTTATCACTTTTCATTATGGATTAATGCATGTCAGACTGTCCTTGAGATCTAGATCTATTGCTGTTAGAAGTACCTTGACATTATTACTTGATTTATTCTTCAGGAAAGATACCAAACTCAAAAGAATTGGCAAAATTCTATTCAGAAAATGGTGCTTGTTGGAGGCTCTCCATATTTTGTGCACATTTATAGTTTAAATATTAATGAAAGCTTACCATTAAATACTCATTCCAGAAAGGTGTGTGATACTAATTTATAAGGTAACACAAAATTAGTTTTATAGAAACTTCTAAAACTAGTATAAATCAACCCCCAATGCAATATTCATCTCTGTCCATGCATTATATTAAAGTGTGCTAAAATGTGTACATTTCACCCTGATATATAGGGGCTGAAGGCTGTTTTGCATGATTTATGGGATCACTGGAGGATTTATTTCCCCTCCCCAGTTGTTTTTCTACTATCTTCTTGAGATTTATATTACCCAATCAGGTAAGGACCACTTTCAGCCCTATTTGAATAGCTGCTGATAGATCATAACTTTTCCAGAAAGGAATACCAGATACTCCAGTGATATTCTTAGATGGGACAAATCTTGAACAAGAAAAGTTTAGCTGCTGAGATGTTCAACATCAATCCACCCTTTGTGTTCTTATAGGTCTATTTTAAGTCCCCAAAAGCAAAAATAAATTTTCTACATGAACTTCTCAAATGCTGTTGCCAAAAAAGTTTAATTTATTTTAGATTTCGTTTCAGGAAAGAGTATCAGTACAGATTATTTTTATACCAATTACAACAATTTACTGCCATGCCATTAATTAACTCTCTTCTGCTTAAGTATACATTTTCCTTCAAAATCTGGTTAGACACAATGTAAGTTTTATACAGTCGCATTTATCAAACATTTTATTTCCTGCTATTATTTACAGCTTTCTTTGTAGAGAGCTAACAAAGGGCAGGAATGCTAGAAAAAGACTTTTTACACATTTTAGATGTCATTGAATAAATATTTTATAGAAGGCTGTTCTAAGATGAAAAGTTTGGTACTATGAAAAACATACAAATGTTATTTAAAACATTTGGATTGGGCCATTGGAACTGTTTTTTAAATAGTTTTTGCTAGTTATGTTACCAAAGAGATTCTAACACTAGGAAAGATGCCAATTTTAATGGCTGTTTACCGAAGGATATTTCTGAATAACTAATTTATATATTTAGACATCGAATCCTGTGTGAGTTTGTCCCGGTTCCATTTGTGATGTATGGATTCCAATTGGTATCTTTGACAAAGTGCTATAGCAATCAACCTGGTTTTTATTTAGCATTTGAAAGAACAATCAGCCAAATTCTAATCTCAGATGTGCGAAGTTATCACATATTTTATAAAATATGTGGCTTTGCAGTATTGAAAAAGGATTTGAGACATTTATGGCAAAGCAAAGTACATGAAAGCCACATGAAGGTGGATGAACTCATTTTTGAGGAATGAACTTGGGGCTTTGCTTGTGCCTTCAATAATTCGTACCTTTGATTTTTCTCCTCAGGTTCCAGTCAGTTCAGGAAACTCCATTTCACAGTGGGAAGACTAGAAAGGCTAACTATTTCATGTGGGAAGAAGGCAGAGTTTTGAAACTTGGAAATCAACGAGGACACAAGAGCTACTCAGTGCACAAAATGGTTTGTTTTCCTTCAATGATCTCTAATTTGTAATAGTCATTGATCATTTGCATTTTTCCACATATATTTTCATAAACCACAGTTATGCTTACTTTTACAGTGGGTTTATGCACTGTTAAATATGACCTCTAATTTTAATATAGGCTTTCTTGATTTCATTCTTTCTTCTGACTTTCCATGCCTCACATATCCAGGATGAGTTATGGGAAATGTATATAACTCTTTATGATGCCTTTATTTATGATTTTAAAAATCTGTCTTTACGGAGGGGCATGGTGGCTCATGCCTGTAATCCCAGCAATTTGGGAGGCCAAGGCAGGTGGATCACTTGAGGTCAGGAGTTCGAGACCAGCCTGAGCAACACGGTGAAACCCCGTCACTACTAAAAATGTAAGAATAGCTGGGCATGGTGTTGCATGCCCGTAGTTGCAGCTACTCAGGAGGCTGAGGCAGGAGAATCACTTAAACCAAGGAGGTGGAGGTTGTAGTGAGCTGAGGTCATGCCATAGCACTCTAGCCTGGGTGACAAAGCAAGATGTCATCTCTAAACAAACAAACAAACAAACAAACCTGTTTTTATGTATTTCCCATTGTGCTGAGGTAACATGCTTTTAAAGTTTAATTTTCTCCCTTCTTCCTCCAAAAACCTCAAAGGCCTGTTTGCACGAGCTAAGGAAGAGCAGAATGCTCATTTAGAATACTTCATTTCACTTTAATCATTACTATAATAGGTGAAAACAATAACAATATTAGAAGGTGGTAAAGAACACTTAGTATTTCTACAATCCAACCAACCTTCTAAATCTCTGACTGTCCAATCTAAAATGTTTCACTTTAGGACTTCTCCATTGAGCATCAAAATGCAACTTCATTGTATCATTGAGAGAAGTATTTATTACAGGAACTCATACTTTGAACATTTTAGTTTTACATTTTGTAAACTGATCATCTATTGTATTGTATATTATTATGCCTTTGTATTATATATTATTATGTTTAGCTGATTGCTTTTCTAATATAATATCTGCTTGTCAATTTTTAGTTTCCCTTACTGGAGTTGGATGGCTCTTAAACATTATTATTTAATATGACTAATGACACATTTTGGGGGATGTAGGCTACATTCTGATAGAGACTTACCTATTTTGAAGGAGGCAGCTTTATTTTTAAATATGTAATTCAATTGAAATCAACATTATGCTGTTCAAAATGTATATTTATTGTTCTTGAACTTGGAAGAATTACAATCCTGGAATGCATTTCTTTCTGTTATTAATAATAACTACAGCTAAAGATTACGTCCCATAGGCAAACCATGTGCCAACTCTCATCACACTTTACCTGTTTTACGTGACTGACTTAAAACATACACAAGTGTATTCCCTTCCTTCCCTTCCCTTCCCTTCCCTTCCCTTCCCTTCCCCTTCCCCTTCCTTCCTTCCTTCCTTCCTTCCTTCCTTCCTTCCTTCCTTCCTTCCTTCCTTCCTTCCTTCCTTCCTTCCTCTTTC
>NW_016828762.1:45630-62520 GCF_001698545.2 Rhinopithecus bieti | reverse complement strand
TTTCTTTCTTTCTTTCTTTCTTTCTTTCTTTCTTTCTTTCTTTCTTTCTTTCCTCCTTTTCTTTCTTTCTCTTTCATCTTTCTATCTTTCTTCACCCTTAGATATCATTTGAATACTTCATCTACAAGACTGTCTCAAGCAGAAATATTTGTGGGTTTTATTGTTACCAGCCCCCTTCACTCTGCAGTAAACATGCTATTTGCATCATATAATGAAGACTCTTTTTGCAAATCGAGATGGATGGTATGAGTGACAGGGATCAACATTACCTTCCAGGTGATTATGAAGAAGACTGATATCCTTGTTTGTATCCTGAATCTCCTATTGACATAATATATGATAGGGAAAAATTGTATACTTATTTCATCATTTTACAAAAGGGTCTTACTTTTGTAGGAGTAGAGTTATAATGTAACATTCCCACGAATAATGTTATCCATAAACATTAAACTTTGAAAACTCCTAATGTACTGTTTTCTGTTAATGGAGTTCTACATGGGAGAGACTCTTACTTTAATTGATAAGAATAGGTAGCCGGCAGGGCATGATGGCTCATGCCTGTTAATTCCAGCACTTTGGGAGGCCGAGATGGACGGATCACCTGAGGTCAGGAATTTGAGACCAGCCTGGCCAACATGGTGAAACTCCATCTCTACTGAAAAGATAAAATTAACCGGGCATGGTGGTGCATGCCTGTAATCCCAGTTGCTCGGGAAGCTGAGGCAGGAGAATCACTTGAACCCAGAAGGCAGAGGTTGCAGTGAGCTGAGATCGTGCCACTGCACTCCAGCCTGAGTGACAGAGCAAGACTCTTGTCCAAAAAAAAAAAAAAAAAGGAAAGAATAGACAGCCAAGGCTGTGTGTTTTCATACACACCATACCGAATACATTCATGGAGCTGTTATTATTATTGTTTTTATATTAGTGATGTAGATGGGTTAAGAATCTAACTACCACAGTTTCTTTTAAATAAAATTTGCATCCCTGCCTTTTGACAACATTCAAGGGAATCTCTGAATATGAAGATATCTTATGAAAAATCCAATGTGTGTAAAGTTAATCACTAGTAACGACTATTGAGTGATTCATTTACTGATATAAAACCTCAACAGAGTTATTCAAAATTTAGTCTAGATACTGATTTTTAATGAAACTACGTATTTAATATCTTGATCTCATTGATGAATTGTAGCTTCTCTAATCCAACTCTTAATTTGGTCAAATTTCTTTTAATTTTTATTCAGCTTAATATTTCAATAAACTTTGATAATTCCTAAAATGCTTAGAATGCTACAAATACTTATTGAGCCCCTACTCTATGCCTGACCCTCTGATAAGTACTAAGTGCCTACTCATAAAGACACCAGCATTCCTGACCTTACAATTTCATGGTTCATTCATACACAACTTAGGGTACAAGAAGAGTTATGGTAGAGATAAAAAGTAAATAAAATGACATAGAGATGAGAAAGAGAAGCACTAATGTCACAGCCATGAATTCCAATGAAGAATGAATAATCAAAATTCTTTGTGATCTATTTTTTCAACAAATATTTAAAGACTTATGTTGCAAGCCCTATTGTAAACATTGGGGTACATCAGCGAACAAAAGAAAAAATAATCCTTGTACTGGTGGGGCTAACACACTAGTTGGGTGAGACAGAAACTAAATCATAACTACTGTAAATAAGAATATTTTAAGAAAAAAATGAAAAAAACAAAAGCAACAACCACAAAAAAGAAAATGATGAAATATGCAATTTTTGATTAACCATTTTCCTCCTTCAAAGCAACTAAACTTTAATCCCAATAAAAGTAAATATTTAGTAATTTTTTAAATGATTTAATTTAAATTATCCATGTTGGATATTCAAGTGTGTCGGAAAAAATATAAAATAAGTTCTAGTTTGACTTTTCCAAATTTCATATATTTTGCTGTTCAGAAACACATTTTCCCATGCTGGGTGGCACTGAAAACAGACCATTTCTATGAATCAGTAGGATGCAATAATCATCCGCAGGGCAGCAGAGGCAATGCAAGTTAACACGGGCTGTGTAGGCACAGACTGGTATTTAATTCATGGTGGCAGGAGGGGTAATCACTGCCCCTTGCCCTTGCAGTTAAAGCATCATCTATGAAAGAATACAAATCCTGGTTGTGGACTGAAACC
This sequence comes from Rhinopithecus bieti, assembly GCF_001698545.2. Lineage (NCBI taxonomy): Eukaryota > Metazoa > Chordata > Mammalia > Primates > Cercopithecidae > Rhinopithecus > Rhinopithecus bieti. Next base: position 60,349 of record NW_016828762.1, on the reverse strand, counting down.
TTCCATTAGTCCCATGTGTATGGTCAAGAAAATACCAAATCTAAACTTGCAAGAAGCATGTCTTAGGGGAAAAACAACAAAACAACAACAACAACAACAAACCACTGCAGACATTAAGGCAGCAGTATTTTGAGAAGTACGTATCACCAATGTTGTTGACGATATTGTTCGGATGATATTGTGTGGGAAAAACATAGATACACACGGTTATGAGTAGAAAAGGCACTCAGGAAAACTGTACTCTGAGAGTAAAAATGTTTTGAGAATACTCTAACAATATTTTTTTTTTGGTTTATATTTCCCTTTTAATGTATACACAAGTGTGATATGCTAAAGATGTTAGCTAAATTTAAAAGCGTTCTGCAATATTTAAGACAAAAACTCCAGACACTGTAGTAAGAATGGATAATCAGTCAAATCAGCAACTTTCTCATTTTCAGTAGAGCGTGAATTATTGGTTCTTCTTTTTTTTTTTTTTTTTTTTTTTTTTTTTTTTTTTTTTTTTTGAGGCGGAGTCTCGCTCTGTCGCCCAGGCTGGAGTGCAGTGGCCGGATCTCAGCTCACTGCAAGCTCCGCCTCCTGGGTTTACGCCATTCTCCTGCCTCAGCCTCCCGAGTAGCTGGGACTACAGGCGCCCGCCATCTCGCCCGGCTAGTTTTTTTTGTGTGTTTTTAGTAGAGATGGGGTTTCACCATGTTAGCCAGGATGGTCTCGATCTCCTGACCTCGTGATCCGCCCGTCTCGGCCTCCCAAAGTGCTGGGATTACAGGCTTGAGCCACCGTGCCCGGCCCGGTTCTTCTTTTAATCATCAATTATAGATGTCTTAGGTTATATGAAATACAATAATTTTATAACCAATAGCTTTTTACTTTTATTCATTAGGTTATTTTCAAAGGGGCTAAATATCCTTCTATTTGAAACCACTACAAAAAATCCCCTTTTAGGATTTTTACACGTGAACTCCACGGATCAGTCAGGTACAAAAGCTAGAGATATCTGCTGCATGAACAGGGAAGGTTTTATTCAAAATTACTAATAATGCACCTGTAGCATTCAGCCAGGAAATAAAAATTTAATACACAGCTCGTTTTGTCATTCAGATTTGTCAGGTTTTTGAAACCGTTATATCTTTTTCTTTAATGCATTCATTCTAGCGTGATGTTAGATTTTTTTTCATTTCTACCCACTCTGAAGCTTATTCACGGTGCTATAAAGATGATGGGGTTTCTCTGTAAATTGTAATAGTTTTCGTAGCGTTCTGTGTTGTGCAGGTAACTTGAAGTTTTCAACCACTGGTGTTATGACAGTTAGTAGCTTGATTGTGCTAACAGCAGATTAAAGAGAATAGCAAGGGTGAGCTAGAAGGAAACATGCCTTTAACTGCTTTTGATGAACTATCAAGTTATCAGTTTTCACTTCCATCTTCTCTGGTTCATGGTTTTTAGTGTAAAGGATAAGACCTTCCTCCGCTTCCTCCCCCATGCCAACCATGCACAAAACATGTAAAAACTAGCATTGTTCCTTAAAAAAAAAAAAAAAGATAGGACACAGACATTTTACCGGTACATTTGTGGTGCATGAGAAAGGACATAATTTTTCTGATGCATCTCAAATATGGCTCAGTGGCGCAGCCATCTTTCAGAGTTTTTGATCATCAGCTATTGACAGATAAAATTAAGTATTTTTATTATCATAAAGAATCTGATTTTCAATTATCGATTTTGATTTAAGAATGTAATACTGGCCAGGCGCGGTGCTCATGCCTGTAATCCAACACTTGGAGGCAAGCGGGGGGATCATGAGATCAGGAAGTTGAGACCATCCTGGCCAACATGGGTGAAACCCCGTCATACTAAAATACAAAATTAGCTGGCATGGTGGCAGCCCTGTATCCTAGCTACTCGGGAGGTTGAGCAGGAGAATCACTTGACCCAGAGGTAGTGCAGTGGAGCTGAGATATGCATTTGATCAGCCTGGCACAGAGCAAGATTCGAAGACTCAACAACAAACAACAAACAAAGTATACTTTTCTACTTTTATGAGCAATGTCATTTTTTTTTTTTTTTTTGAGACTGAGTCTCGCCTGTCGCCGGCTAAGTGCCCCGGGCTAGAGTGCAGTGGCGCTATCTCGGCTCACTGCAAGCTCCGCCTCCCGGGTTCACGCCATTCTCCTGCCTCAGCCTCCCGAATAGCTGTGACTACAGACGCCTACCACCTCGCCCGGCTAGTTTTTTGTATTTTTTTAGTGGAGACGGGGTTTCATCGTGTTAGCCAGGATGGTCTCGATCTCCTGACCTCGTGATCCGCCCGTCTCGGCCTCCCAAAGTGCTGGGATTACAGGCTTGAGCCACCGCGCCTGGCCGCAAATGTCATTTTAAAAAGTATATAAGGGATTGTATTATTTATGCACTGTATTTTGTGTGTGAAATGTCAGTAATAAAATAAATATTCTCCATATCATATGGTAAAACTACCATTAACATTTCCTCAAAAATTCATTTCTAATTTTATTGCTAGAAGTTTCTTTTTGTAAATTACATAATTTCCTTTTATAGTTTCAGATATGGTGAAATTACAGAAAGTCTAAATAATACACATGAAGCCATTTCTGAGCAATTGTGATGTATTTGTTATATAGCAAGCCAACTATACCAGGAAATGCAGAACCATGAGACTTTTAGGTAACAGACAAATTTCCCTTTAATTGGCATAACTTTATTCCACTTGGATGAAATTTCTTTCTGCAAATGTATTGTTTTCTGTTCTGTCTTGAACAGATCATACTCAACTTTATTTCACAGGACCCCACAAATCAGGGTCATCTTTACAAACATCAGTTTCTCAATGGCAATTATAAAAATGTGAACAAAACAAAACAAAACCCCTCTCACAAATGTTTTGTGAGAGCTTTTATGTGCCAGTTAATTCTGTTATGAACATGTTTTTATGGCTGTATTTGTTTTGTTTAAGGCCATCTCTTTTGCCTACTTTTTATTCAAAGTGTTTTTCTTAGCCTCTCCACACCTCCAAGGGACAAGACTACCAGCTATCTTTTTTACATTCACTGTTTTCTTTCCAATTTTATCCACTCTTTACTTTCCTTCTATTTTCTTTTCATGATAGCTTTTTACTTTATCTTCCAGACTCTTTCATCTTCTCATGCTTAAGACTTGGCTGATAGTTATCATTAGACAGTAAGAGCAAATCCTTGTTTGGATTAACATTCTTTCTTCAGTACTTCTTGGCTAGGTTCATTGGTGGGGTTTTCTATTCCCTCTCTATTAGGACCAATTCACAACATCAGCCATGCCTGTTATCCAAGTGCTGAATATACACAGTGTTCCTGTTATAAAAATGAGAGCCTTTGGATACCAATTTTATTAGCTTACCAAAATGTGAATTATCTATGCCAATTTTATATAACTTGGCATTTAGATGCATAACAATATTTATGAGGGACACTGTGTGTTGTTGCCAGAGTTTGTTTCTGATGTTCTAATGTCTGTGATTCATGTGCCAACAATATGGCTAATGAGTAGATTAAAAAAACCAAATCTGACAATTACCTGAAAAGAAGTATGTGGTTATTATAGGGTTTAATTTACATGATTCAGTGAGATAAGAAGTTAGTGCTGAAAGTTGTTTCTTAAAAATTTGAAGTTTATCTTCTACATGATTGATATATCTCTGTAACATCTCAGTCTGCTTGGATAAAGTTACCAGATTGATCACAAAGCTTATAAATTAGAGTTTTTACCACTAGTCTCTAATTTAACGAGGACCCAAGTTTCACGAGGAGGTATACACTGGCCAAAACATGTAACAAGGCCCATGTATCTTTTATTTTAAAAATGTGTGGTCTTTTCTATTGTGAAACTCTAGCATGTGCCTTTGTTTCTAATTATACATATATTTTTCTCAGCCAAAACATATAATCTTTAGAATTTATTCCCATTTTCTACATGTGAAAACATGAAAGAATTTTATAGATCAAGCCTATGCCCCTCTTTTGCAGTGGTTTCAGTAAGGAGGAAAAAAAAATCTTTTCCCTCAACCCATCTTAGGCACTCTGTAAATTAGACTAACAAGAGATAGATTAATAAGAGAAAAACAAACAGAAGCTTACTACCGTGTGAATTGTGCATTCTTGTGTAGACAAACGGACACTTAGAAATGAGTAATTTAAGGGGGTAGTTAGAACTTGGGGCTTATATACCAGCTTAACAAAAGAACAATAAATGTTTAAAGAAGTGATAAGGTAAAGGAACATAACTTTCACTTTCTTGGGGCAGCAAATTGTGGGAAGGCAAATATACGGAAAACTAGATGTAGATAAGGGCTATTTTTAGTCAGATTTGTTATGTAGATTCCTTGGTGCTGTCTCTAGCTGATTGACAAGAGAGTTGTCTCAGGTGATTAACTTCTGTCCTTCCTGGTTATTGGGGAGGTGGGAATGTGACAATTATATGTCCTGCTTTTAAGCAAATAGGGAGGGCAGAGAGCTAATCCTGTATCTTCTCAATTGCTTTCAGATCAAAAATAATCTTTATGCAAAAGTGGCATATTTTCCTACTCTTTGCTTTGTAACTCCTGCTCACTTGCAAAGCAGTTATATTTTCAAAGCAAGAAAAAATATGATGAAATACACAAGGTTTTTCAAATGAAGAGTTTAATGTAGAGGCGAAGAGGCTGGCTATAGAGTCACACTTGATTCAAGACCCGATTTCATTACTTTTAATTGAGAAATATTGAGCAAGCCAAACTTTCAATTCCTGGGCTTCACTTTTCTCCTCTGTAAAATGGGAAGGGTTAGAGGATATTAAGGATACTTACAGGACTGTGAAGAGGATTGAGTGAGAAAACACATTTAAAGCACTTACATATGCCTGGCCTATATAGGGAACATTCAATAAATGTTAGATCTGTTGACAAAAAGAATCAAACTCTGTAAAATATTTGAAGAGATTTATACTGAGCCAAATATGAGTGACAAATGACCCATGACATAGACCTCAGGAGATCCTGAGAACCTGTGGTCAAGGTGGTTGGGGCACAGCCTAGTTGCATACATTTTAGAAGACATGAGACATCAATAAAATACATATTAATATGTATATTGGTTCAGTCCAGAAAGGCAAGATAACTTGAGTCAGGGGCTTCTGGGTTATAGGTAAATTAAAAAGTTTTCTAACTGGCAATTGGTTGAAAGAGTTAAGTTGTTATCTAAAAGGCTGGAATCGATAGAAAGGAATTTCTGGGTTATGATGATAAGGGGTTGTGGAAACCAAAGTTTTATCATGCAGATGAAGCCTCCAGTAGCAGGCTTCAGAGAGAATAGATAGTAAATGTTGTTCATCAGATTTAGGGTCTGTGTTGCTGTTAATGCTGCTCAGCTTTTCCTGAAATCCAAAAAGGAAGAGAGTATAATGAAGCATGTCCCTCCCTTCCCATCATGGTCTGAAACAGTTTTTCAGGTAAATTTTGGAATGCCCTGGCTGAGAGGAGGGGTCTATTCAGGTGTTTTGGGAGGCTTAGAATATTATTATTGGTTTACAAATCATGTAAATATATTTTGAGGGTAACTGTGTTACATTCAAAGATGAAACATGAGATGAAACAAACATTTACAAATGTATTTATTGGGGAAGTCATGATTACATATGAGTTACAAGTAGAGGACAGAGTGATCTTTCCTTATATATATTTCATTGAATAATTCATTTTCTACAGTATACAATCTAACTCAGCTCCATGTGGAAAATCTTCATTATGTAGCCAGGAGGCTCAGGTTTTGCTTTCTAAATATTGTCACTGTGTTGGAAAGAAAACAGGGAATTATATTGAGTGAATTTGATGTTTTACTGTCTTGAAATTTACTGTCTAAAATGAGTTTGTATAAATAGTAGATGATCTTTTCGAAATTGTAACATGCAGAACATGCTTCAGTTAGAAACATGGTAGTCCCCTTTACTTCTAATGACTACAAGTAACCTATTTCAATTTTGACATGATATTTTAGACTAAAATAAAATCCTAAGTTCCCGCAAGCTGAATGAACTTTCTTTTGGCCAAGAGGACCCCAGAGAAATGTTAAAAATCAAGTTCCTGGTTATGATGGAAAGGGAGATCCAACAGTACTCATTATACCCTCTCCCTTTTGAGTTTAGACACAAGTAACTCACATTCATGTTAAAATAGAGGTCATAAGATGGCCAAAACAGATTCCTTGTGGCAAAGAAGTACCAAATTATAAATAAGAACTAAGGCCATGCAAAAAAAGGTTAACTCATGCCTGTAGAACATCAATCTTCCTTAACAGGTCATTGTATTGTGGCTGACTCTGACATAGCATTATTACCTTAAACATTCCTCCCAAAGTACTGGGATTGCAGGCATGAGGGACCACACCTGGCTAACAATGATTATTTTAATTTTCTATTTGGAAGCCTTTGTGGGGTAATACTATACTTCTCATATCCTATGTAAAGTCTACATAAAACTGTTATTTTGTCAAATCAAACATTAAGCACTGTAAAACTTGGTAGCTCCTATAAAATAAAATGGAGAACAGGCAGTTATTAGCAGATCATTTTTATTATAAAATGCTGAGGATATGCACAAGCCTTCAATGTGTGGTAGTGTAGGTTGTGCACTGTGCAAGTTTAGAGGACACCATTGGCATTATCACATATAGAGAACACCCCTGTAGTTGTGCATGGGACACTTTCACTACCACATGCCGTAGCCCTGTATGTATTAGTAACCTTCCTGTACTTAATCCTGGGGAGATTTTCAATTTTTAAACAAATATTTGATAAAAAGAATGAGTCCAAAGACCAAACTGAAGATTCATTACAAAGTAGATGGGCAGGATTTTCAAAATAGGAATGACTAAGTCAGTACAAGTGGTGGTAATGATGTAATTGTGCTATCAGTGGCTTATGTATCCCTTAAGGATCCATATGGCAAGATTCTGACACAGACTTTCCTGAAGGGATAGGAAAAATATTTTATTTCAGTTTCTGTTGTTTGTCTAGATTCTGTATCAGTTGCTTTTGAGAAATGAATTGGTGAAATGAACCTTATGTTTTTGTATGTCTGAATTGTTGTAGGATCTTCAGTGGAGTGGCAAGCAAATCTCTCTGCACAAAATGTGGCCATTACATATTAGCTTAACTCTTCTGTCTCTTTCTGAGTCTTTCCCAAACCACCCTCAAACTAATGCAGCAAGATTAAGATATTTTAAGTGACTGCAGACAAAAAAGCTTATTTTATTAGTACCTTCTGCGTCAATGCATATAAGTTATAGTATAATATATTTGGATGCAATATCATAGACTGAAGAACTGTGAACAGAGAAAAGAGTATTTAAGTGTACTAACATATGCTATGTTCAGATTCAGCTGCCATCATTTTCCTTTGCCACACTTCTGCGCAGAGGAGGAACACATAGAACTACTGTCATGGAAAGGTGAAATAGAGGGAAGAATTTTCTGGATTATATACTTCTTACCTCTTATCAATTGAAATGATTTTGCTTAGTTATAATGGAGATAAGAAATGCCTAATATTTTATGGACTTTACAAACTTAGCTCCCTGATCTACAGCGATGAAAAGAATGGTCGAATAGGGATGGGTATTGGGTAGGTCATTGATTGGGAAATACCACAGGGGCATTCTGAGGCAATGGATAGGTTATATCTTGAATGTGGTGATAATTACATGGGTATATCCATTTGCCAGAACTCACTAACAACGTAAATATAATGGATGCATTTTATTGTATGTAATTTTATATTTCATTAAAGGTGATTTTGAAAAAATGGCTACCTATATCAAAAGAAACATTCCTATAGAAAACATATATTTTCTGTGTTCTGAAGGAACAGTACTGTATTCCGTATATTGAAAACACATGAATAATTCTTTTGGGAATTAACTCATGAAGAGCTGAAAATTTAAAACAAAAAAGTGACAAATTATTTAAAAATTTTCAAATCATTATCTCTGTGAGTTGTGTGTATGCATGAAAAATAATATCCCATAGTTTAAATAAGCTAAAAAATGTACAAATAGTGGCTGATAAAACATGGGAAAATTTACTGGAAAATTTACTTTTCTTAAAATTGTTATATTGATATAAATTAGTATAATTTTTTGAAATATGTGAACATGAAATATTCTTTTATTCTTCCTTGACTCTTCTTAATAGCTACTGCTTATTTGAGACTTCACAATTTGAACTCACACTCAATTGGAACTTTATAACTGGGAGTTCACATTTGTCTTTGGTGTGTATCATTTCATATTTTATTCATTCATTTGATGAAGATTTTTGGTACAAAGGAATAAATTTATAAAGTAGGGATGTGCACACTCACATACATACACACATTCTGCAACTCATTCTTCACTTGTTTTAAAAATATTTTAAACGTTACTAAGTAAAACTATGTCCAGATCCAAATTCATTTGGTCAATTTAAAACATATATCACCTCTGTATTAGTCCATTTTCACGCTGCTGATAAAGACATATCTGAGACTGGGCAATTTACAAAAGAAAGAGGTTTAATGGACTTACAGTTCCACATGGCTGGGGAGGCCTCACAATCATGGCGGAGGGCAAGGAGTAGCAAGTCACACCTTACGTGCATGGTGGCAGGCAAAAAGATAGCTTGTGCAGGGAAACTCCCCTTTTGAAAACCATCAAATCTCGTGAGATCCACTTGCTATCATGAGAACAGTATGGGGGAAACTGCCTCCATGGTTCAATTATCTCCCACCGGCTCCCTCTCATAATACGTGGGGATTATGGGTGCAAAAGGTGAGATTTGGGTGGGGACACAGAGCCAAACCATGTCAGCCTCCAAAGTTTATTCCAAAGGTATTTTGGTAAGTCAACATTTTAAACTTGTTAATTTCAAAGGGATATTATAACACATGTCTTAAAACTTCTAAATTATGAAATATATATGTCAAATTCAGTGAGTCTTGACAAATGCATACACATGCAATCCACAACCCTGTCAAGACATAGAACTTTCCCATCGTTGCAGCAACTTCTCTCTTGACCTTTTTCATCAATATCTTCTGTCCCTCTCCATGCCACAGATACATCAGTATTTTTACTCCTTTCTCCATAGACTAGTTTTGTTTGTTCTAGGACTTCATATAAATAGAAACTGTACTCTGTGTCTAGCCTCTTTAGTTTATCACATGTTTTTGAGCTTCATATACATATCAGTAATATATATTTTTTACTGCTGAATAATATTCAATTGTAGGAATATGTCAACATTTGTTTATCCATTCTTCTGTTGATGGATATTTAGGTTGCTTCTAACTTGGGGTTATTATGATTAAGAGTATGACCATTTTATACAAGTTATTTTGTGCATGCATGCTTTATTTATTTGGGGTAAAACAGAATTGCTGGGTCATACAGTTAGAGTATGGGTTAATTTTTGAGACTCTCCTAAACCACTTCTAAAGTGGTTGCATTGTTTTACACTTCCATCAGCAGTGCATGTGAGTTCGCGTTAATTTTAACAACTAATGTTTTAAAGTTATTAACTTCAAAGAGAATTTGGTACCCAGTATTTTTCAAGAACCGTGAGTCTAATTGTCATCAAATATAAGTGTCAACGAATTGGTCACTGTCATCACAGCTTGATAAAATGTAAAAATTAAAATAAGAGTGAGCTACTTTTAGCTGTAAGGGGTCATTTTGTAGGGCAAGAGTTTAATGTCAGAAACAAAGAACAATTTGAGCTTCTGCTAATTGTCAGGTGGATTTATAAAAAGGATTTGACTTTACAGCTGTCCTTGGCAGATTTTACAACTACCACATATGCTTCAATATCAGATATATTTTGAAATATTACATAAAGTTTTAGTTGCTCAAAACAGGACTCCGATAACTTCCTACGCTTTTCTTCTCCAAAACCTGCACAAGCCATCATTTCTCACTGACTTAATTGTAAAGTGCATTACCCAGCCAGAAATAAACACCTGCCCTCAATTTTGTCCCAAATCTTTAGAGTCTTTGCCAGTTTTGACATTTCCTTATACCTCTCAATCTTCCAATAGAGGTTTTGGGGTCAGACAGATCTCAAATTCTTAACTCTACCCCATACTAGCTGTTAGAAACTTGGCAAATTATTTAACAGAGAAGGAGACAAACAGGAGCAGTAAAAACCACATGAAGTAACGCAAATAAAGCACTTAATAAATAGGTAATGTCAGGAATGTGTAGCTATCAGTTATTGCAGCAGCAGGAATCTCGTTCCTGAACCCCATGCCATACACAAAGTGTGGTACTTCTTGTTTTCTCAATGTATCCCGTTATCTCTCCGCAGTGCCTTTATCCATACCATTCCTCCCTCTGGCAGGCCTCTCTTACCTTTTGTTTTAGAAATCTAAATCCTTATGGTACTGTCTATACAAAGGCCACCACTGTGGTCCTTTCTGAATGGCTCCAAGTATTCTCCTCAGTAAACAAACAAACTTACTTTCACTTGAAGTCTAACCACCCTTGAGAAACAAATGAAAACATTTTTGATTGCATTGTCACTAATCATGTTTTATGCTACTAGTGAATAAATTACAATGAAAACAAAAGTTGTTTTGTTTTATTTTTATATCACACTCTTTGAGAGCTAGAAATAGTATGACACCATCTCATAGTGCCATCTTTATCATCACCATGGTAGCTAAGTGTTATTAACTGCTTTCTATGTGCCAGACTGGGTGTTAAGTACTGACATGTGTCATGTCATTTAATCCTTATCACTGACCTCCTAAAGTAACCGAAGAAAGCAAATTCTTGCCAAAGATTTTACAGCCTGTATCTAATACTCATTGTCTCTCAACCATAGCTGGTGCTCAGTAACTTTAAGTGAACACATCAAATGCACATAAAGAACAATAACAAAAAAAATCACCTATATTAGCGTCCTTCCTAAACACTTCCTTTTGAATATACTGATTTCCTGTAGTCGATTATTGAGTCTGAGGACGGATGTTGCATAAAAAACAAGCACAGGAAATGCTACATTCACCTAGAGTTGTGACAGAGATTAACAAGCAATGTGTAATACTAATGTCTAATTTCCACTTCTTTTAAAAGTGTTCTTTTGGCCAGGCGCGGTGGCTCACGCCTGTAATCCTAGCACTTTGGGAAGCTGAGGAGGGTGGATCACCTGCGGTCACGAGTTCAAGACTAGCCTGATTAACATGGTGAAACCCCATCTCTATTAAAAATACAAAAATTAGCAGGGCATAGTGGCAGGGGCCTGTAATCCCAGCTACTCAGGAGGCTGAGGCAGGAGAATGGCTTGTATCTGGGAGGCGGAGGTTGCAGAAAGCTGAGACCGCATCATTGCACTCCAGCCTGGGCAGTGGAGTGAGACTCCATCTCAAAACATAAAGGAAAATAAAAAATAAATAGTTATTTCTCCATCCCTATCAATTTTCTCCACCTCTCTCCATCATTAATCCTAGTCCACATATACTTTTCAGTGTAAATACTCATAAATTGGATTATGAGGAGAATGAATGACCGAAATACTACACGAGCTCCTTAAATGTTTATCTGCAATATAGGATTCAATGTGAATCTACAGGAAAGAGCACCTGTCTTTAGCATTGAACGTTTGTGACTCATCTGAAAATACAAATCTATTTTCAGACGTTGAAGAGATAAATCCACACCCAAAAGAAAATTTCTTTATTTCTCTATGCCCTTGAAACTTTCTCTGATCGAATTAGAGATGTGTTGTCTGCATACAAACTTGTGATTGAAATTGTTTGCTTCTTAACCATATTATAACTTTAAATATTGCATGCTTTAAAAAATCAATTTATTGAGGTATAATTTAAATGCAATAAAATGAACCCATGTAAGTGTACAGCTTAATGAGCTTTGACAAATGTGTATCCTTATTCAACCACCATGAATTAAGATGCTAGCTGTTTCCACCACCTTAAATAGTTCTTTGATTTCTCTTTGTAGTCATTTCCTCCCAGTTCTACCTCCAGGCAACCACTGCATTTCTTTCTGACCCTGTAGATCAATATTACCTCTTTTACGATTTCACATAAATGAAATCATACAGTATGTACTCTTTTGTACCTGGCTTATTGAGCTTTCTATAATACATTTGAGATTCATTCAAACTCATTTTTTCATATGATATGAGCTACCGTAAGTTATTTTTTGGTTATCAAGGACATGGGGTAAAATATCAGTTGATGTTCACTTTTTCCATATGGATATTCAGTTATTCCAGTGATTTGTTAAAACGTTTTTCACTTTTTACACTAAATTGACTAGGCATGTTTGTCAACATTTCGACTGGCTATCAACTTGCCAGTCTGTTTTAGGATTATCTATTCTGGTCCTTTGATTTATTGTCTATCTTCACAGCTCTATCTTAACTACTATAGCTTTAAACAAAGTTTTAAAATTAGAAAATCAAGTAAGAACTTTGCTCTTATTTCGAGCTTGACTTTTTTTTTCAATTTTTTTTTTATTTGGTCTATTCTAGGTGTTTGGTATTTTCCTACACATTTTAACATCAGCTTATCAATTTATATTAAAAAGGAGAGATTTTGATCATGATTGCATTGGAACTATACATTGGTAAGGGAAAAATGGATATCTCAGCAATATTAAGTCTTCCAAAACGTGAACAGTGCATATTACCATATTTATTTAACTCTTCATTAATTTTTTTAAATCTTGCAGTTTTATTGTAGAGAGAGCATTCGATTTTATTGCATTAATTCCTATGAAGTTGATGTTTCATGATGACTATATAAATGGCATTTTAAAATTATTTTCTAATTGTTACTAAATAAAATATATAAATGCCATAGAATTTTATGTATATTGATCTTATATCTTGTAGCCTTACTAAATTCAGTTATTATTTCTAATAGTTTAAAATGTTATGTACATTTCTTCAGGTTTTCTTTTTCTTCTCCTGTTGTTTTTTTTTTTTTTTTGAGATGGAGTCTCACTCTGTCGCCCAGGCTGCAGTACAGCGATGTGATCTTGCCTCACTGCAACCTCCACCTCTCGGGTTAAAGTGATTCTCCTGCCTCAGCCTTTCAAGTAGCTAAGACTACAGCCACGCACCACCACCCCTGGCTAATTTTTGTATTTTTAGTAGAGACTGGGTTTCACCATGTTGGCCAGGCTGGTCTCAAACTCCTGACCTCAAGTGATCCACCTGTCTCGGCCTCCCAAAGTTCTGGGATTACAGGTGTGAGCCACCGCACCCAGCCTTTCTTCAGGTTTTCTATGCACTTAATCATGTCCTCCAGAAATAATCTCGTTTTCATTTCTTCCTTTTCAATCTGTATACCTTTTTTTTTTTCTTGTGTTATTACGTAGACAAGGACTTTCAGCATAATGTTGAGTAGAAGTAAGGATAGCAGACAACCTTGAACTGTTCCCAATCTTTGGGAAAAAAGATTCAGTCTTTTACCATTGTATGTGATATTGTAGTTTTTTCATAAATGTCATATTGCATTGAGAAAGTCTCATTCTGTTCCTATTTTTGTGAGACTTCCTTTAATTACTATGTGGTAATTTTTATCAAATGTTTTTTATGTATTATTTGAGATAATAACTGTTTTTGTCCTTTATTATAAAATATCCTGAAAATATGGGTGATTAATACCCTAATAATAAAGCAACCTTTGAGTTCTAGACTTAGTATCACTTGGTCATGATGTATTATAGATTTTATGTGTTTCTAGGTATTATTTGCTAATTTTGGTAAATACTTTGCACCTATTTTCACAGTGGATATTACTTTGCTTTCTTTGGATTGCCTTTGACTTGGTTTGTATCTTAGTAATGCTTCCTTATTAAGTTAAAAAGGAATTGTTCTTTATTCATCTATTTTGAAAATAGTTTATTTAAGATTTTATCTTAAATGTTTTAAATAATTCAACAGTAAAGCACCTGGGTATGAATTTTTCTTCTGTTGGAAGGCTAGCAACAAATTCATTTTGTTTAACAGATATAGGATTATTTTATTAATTTTATTTTCTTGTATCAGTGTTAGTTTTATTTTGTTGTGTCAGTATTGGGAAAAAAGTACCTTTCATGAAATTTGTCCATTTCATTTGTTTTATATTTATTGATAAAATTGTTCTTAAATATTTTCTCACTATTGGATACTGTTTTTCTCTTTTAGTGTCTGTAGGATCTGTATGGAGGGCTCCCTTTTGTTACTAATATGGATAGTTTTTAATCACTTCCACTCCATTAATGTACATCTGTTCTTATGCCAGTATCACATGGTCTTAATTATTGTAGCTTCATAGTAAATACTGAAGTTTAAAGGAGTGTCAGTTCTCCAAATTTTTTCTTCAGTTTTCTGTTGGCTATGCTATTTTTTGACTTTTCTTATCAACGTTAGAATCAGTTTGGTAATATTCACAAAATAACTGGCTGGGATTTTGATTGATATTTCATTGACTCTATTAGACTAAGTAGGAAAGAATTGACATTATAACAATATTGAGTCTTTCTATTTGTTAACGTGATAGTAAACTATGTTCTTCTTTTTCAGTAATTTGTATTTCCACATTCACATTAAAATTATAAATCCATAAAATTCCTTCCTTCCTTCCTTCCTTCCTTCCTTCCTTCCTTCCTTCCTTCCTTCCTTCCTTCCTTCCTTCCTTCCGTCCTTCCTT
>NW_016828762.1:31999-44238 GCF_001698545.2 Rhinopithecus bieti | reverse complement strand
AATTCCTTCCTTCCTTCCTTCCTTCCTTCCTTCCTTCCTTCCTTCCTTCCTTCCTTCCTTCCTTCCGTCCTTCCTTCCGTCCTCTTTCTCTCTTTCTCTTTCTTTCTTTCCTTGCTTTGCATTTCAACTTGGTTAGTTTCTCTTGTCCTGTTTTCAAACTCACTGATTCTTTCATCAGCTGTGGCCAGTCTACTGATAAGCCCATAAAAGGCATTCCTCACTTCTGAAACAGTGGTTTTATTTTCTAGCATTACTTTTCTTTCTTAAAGATTCCATCTATACCCTTACAATATCTACCTGTGTCTTAAACATTTTCATTCAGATATAATTAACAGAAAGTAAAATTCACTATCTTAATTATTTTAAAGTGTATAATTTGGTTGATTTCAGTTTTGTCCATTAAAAGTATCCAATACCAGAATATTTTCATCAAAAAGAAAAAAAAATGCATACCTCTCAATTCCCTCCCTCTGCCATCCCCTGGTAACCAAACATTTACTTTTTGTCTTTATGGGTTTATCTATTCTGGACATGTTTTATAAATGGAATTGCATAATGTGTGACCTTTTGTGTTTCGCTTTATTCATTTGGCACTATGTATTCAAGATTTATCCATGTTGTAGTATTTATTAGTACTTCATCTATTTTTGTGTCTAAGTAATATTCTGTCATCTAGATATACTCTAATTTACTTACTCATTCATGAGTTCCCATAAGTTTTGGTACATTGTGTTTCCATTCCTGTAAATTCTTTAGTCATTTTTGTCATTTTCCTTCTGATTTCTTTGACTCAGTGGTTATTCAGGAGTGTATCAATTTCCACATATTTGATAATTTTACAACTTTTCCTGTTATTAATTTGTAATCTCATTCAATTGTGGGTGGAGAACATGCTCTGAGTGACTTCAACCTTTTCAAAAACATCTTTTTTTTTTTTTTTTTTCTTGGAGACAGGCTCTCACCCTGCCACCCAGGCTGGAATGCAGTGGCACAATCACAGTTTACTGCAGCCTCAACTTTCTGGGCTTAGGTGATCCTCTCACCCCAGCTTCCTGGGCAGCTGAGACTGCAGGCACATGAAACCATACCCAGCTAATCTTTTGTATTTCTTGTAGAGAATGAGTTTTGCCATGTGATCTAGGCTGGTCTCAAAATCCCAGATTCAAGTGATCTGACAGCCTTGGCCTTCCAAGTGCCTCTTGTAAGTGTGAACCACCACACCTAGCTTGTATGACTTCAGTCTTTGAAAATGCATCAGGACTTGTTTTGTGGCCTAACCTATGGTCTATTATGAATAATTTTCATGCCTATTTGAGAAAAATATATATTTACTCTTGTTGGGTGGAGTGCTATATAAATGTCTGCTAAGTCTGCTTGATTTATAGCCCTTTATTTCTTTTTTCAAATAAGAAAGGGCTTTTTATTCAAGCCCTTTATTTCTTTATTATCTTCTGTTTTGCTGTTCTGTCCTTTATTAAAAGTGGAATACTGAAATCTTCAACTATTAAACTATTTCTATTATTTATTTCTTCCTTCAGCTCTCTCAGTTTTTTTGTTTCCTTCACTGTAGAGCTCCGTTTTAGGTGCATATGTGTTTAACATGGTTATCCCTTCTTGATGGAATGATTCTTTAATAATTATATTATGCCAAACTTTGCCTCTAGTAATAATTTGTGTTTTAAAGGCTAATAGCCACTTCAACTTTTTTTTGTTTACTGTTTGTATGGAAAATCTTTTCCCATCCATGTACTTTCAACGTATTTGTGGTTTGAATCTACAGTGAGTCTTTCTAGGCAGCATATATTTGGATCTTGATTTTATATCCATTCTTCTAATCTCTGCTTTTAATTGTGAGTTTAATCTATTTAATTTAATATATAATAATTACTGATAAGAAAGGGCTTACTTTTCATGTCTTGCTATTTGTTCATATTCCCTACCCCTTTTGTGATGTTATTATTATTATTATTATTATTTTGTAGGCAGAAACTTTATTGGAAATTGCTCTCAGTAATAACACTTGTGAGGACAGAAAAAAAACATGATTACACAGAGGAAGAAATAGAATGGTGAAGGAGTTGCAGTGGATGCTTCAGTCCATAGCTCAGGGAACGCTGCAATTGAGACAATTGCCCTTCTTTGAGGCAAGCATGCGGGGGCAGGTGCTGACTTTTAGGGACTGGATTCGACCACCTGTAGGCTATTGGTTTCCATCAGGGAGAGGCTACAAGCTTGTGTGAGTCAACATTCTTCAGCTGAGGGTCGTCAGCTACCAGCACTTCCAGCAGCTGGGGAAATTAGTGCTTCAATTCTTAAAGGGGATCTGGCTGGTGCTTCAGAGCATCCACTCTCATCCACCCTTGGTGCCACTTGGATGTCCTTGCATTTTATGGTAAGTTCTGGGAATAGCTCCTCTATAAGGCTGGTTGGTCTCCTTTACTGTAAAAACTTTAAAAAAAAAAAAAAAAAAAAGTGACGTTATTTAATATGAACAGTTCTGCATGTAAGGAATTAACAAGTATGGAGGTTTCATTTTATCAGGTACCAGCTAATACATAGTTTGCCAGGAATTTCTGAAGTTAAGGTTTGGCTCTGTGTCCTGTAAAAACTTTTAAGATGACAGTTAGTGAATCTTCACTGTGGTCTTTATTTCTGCAGCTGTTCTTGAGGCCACAAAGGACACTTATCAGCACCTTCCTCTACTACCCACTCTAGAGTTTACTCACCCTTCGGTATCCCTAGGAGATTGGTAAACAAAATGTGGCATAGCCATACAATGTAATACTATATTTATATAATGGAAAATGCCTCAGCAATAAAAATGTGTTAAATGCATACACAGGCAACAACATGAATGGATCTCAATAACATTACGTTGTGTAATTATTGTGATATTATTAATAAATTTCATCTATATGCATTGTTTGCCCATCAACATATATTTATAATGATTTATTTATGCAGTTGGATTCTAAGTCATATAGGAGAAAAAATGAGACCAAAATACATTGATATCTTCTTTTATATACGCCTGTATGGTTACAGTCATATGTCACTTAACAACGGGGACACATTCTAAGAAATACATTGGTAGGTGATTTTGTCATTGTGTGAACATCATAAAGTGTATTACACAAACTAGATAGTATATATATTTTTATTTGTATATATTTTTTCATGTGGAAAACCAAAAATCCCACACTATCACTGAATATCAATTATTCTTCCTACTTGATCTGCCATTGCAATATTAAGTGCCATGTGTCAAATGTCTATATATGTTTCAATATCATCTTATGCAACCACCATCTTATATGTAGGCTGTCATTGACTGAAATGTTGTTATGCAGCATATGACTGTATATACTTGATCTCTATTGTTTTGTTTTGTTGAAACAGTCTCACTCTGTTGCCCAGGCTGGAGTGCAGTGGCGCGAACTCGGCTCACTGCAAGCTCCGCCTCCTGGGTACACACCATTCTCCTCCCTCAGTCTCCCAAGCAGCTGGGACTACAGGCGCCCGCCACCACACCCGGCTAATTTTTGTATTTTTAGTAGAAACGGGGTTTCACCATGTTAGCCAGGATGGTCTCGATTTCCTGACCCGGTGATCCGCCCACTTCGGTCTCCGAAAGTACTGAGATTACAGGCGTGAGCCACCACGCAGGGCCTACTTGATCTCTATTGTTTTGGATAAGATACTAGTTGCTAATCTTACCAAGGATCTCTTTTAGGAGCTGAGTTGCTTCTCTTTTGCTGTTTACAGAATTCTCTCTTTGTCTTTGATTTTTGACAATTGATTATAATATGTCTCAGTGTGGATCTCTGAGTTTATCTTACTTGGAATATATTGAAATTGTTGGAAGCGTAGATTAATATTTTCATCAAATTTGGGAACGTTGGGTCATTATTTCTGCAAATATTCTTTCTGTCCCTTTTTCTCCTCTCCCTCTGGTGCTCTTATTACATGTATGTTGCTTTGTTTGATGGTGTCTCAATCCTTTTCTCTTATGTTTCTCAGACCTGAAAATTTCAATCAACCTGTCTTCAAGTTTGCTGATTCTTTCTTCTGTCATCTCAGCTATGCTGTTAAGCATTTTTTGTAAATTTTTTCATCTCGGTTAGTGTACTCTTCATATGTAGAGTTGTTATTTGGTGCCCTATTTGTAATTTCTATCTTCTTGGTGATATTCTCTGCTTGGTAAAGTATAATTCTCATGCTTTCATTTCTTTTGATGGAGTTACCTTAGCCTTGGAAATATTTAAATTGGCTGACTTAAGTGCTTTGTCTTGTTAGGACAATGTCTGGATTTTCTCAAAAACAGGCTCTCTTGACTGCTTTTTTCCTGTATACAGAACGTCCTTTCTTGGTTTTTTTCGTGCCTCTTAATTTTTTGTTGAACACTGAAGGTTTTTTAATACCATAATGTGGCATCTCTGGAAATTATGTTAATCTCCCTTAGGATTTGTTGTGGTTGTTTGTTTAGTAACGTTTTTGAATAATTTTTTAAAATCTGTATTTTTTGCTGTTTTTGCTGATTGAGAACTCTTATCTGTCAGCTAGTGACTAGACAAATATTTCCTTAAATTGCTTAAACAAAAAATTTCCTAGTCTTTGCAGACGGGCTCCATGTGTATACGGGTATATTTTGAGCACCTCAGCGAGGCAATTTCCAACCCTACCTTAGCTTTCAGTTTCTGCTTGTGCAGATCCTGAAAGTGAGCTAGACATAAGACCTCCCTTAGGGACTTCTCATATCTTCTGTAAGCGTGCACCCAGTTCTGAACATGAGTTTAGCCTTCTATATTCCCCATGATATCCCTGAAGTTTACCTAGCCCTTATTCTCCAAAGCATCTCATTTCTGAGCTTTTCCTCCCATGCTATTTAGATAGTCTACTTTTTGCTTCCCACCCTCCCCTGATTATCCCCTGCCTTAGTCAGCAAAGACTAAAAAGCTTTTCTGTACGTGTTTTCCACAAATACCCTCTGGATGACTTTGGCACTGGGCCAATTCTGAGTTAGGCAAGCCTTTTGTGCCAGTGTTCTGTAATCACCAGAAAGATCAACTAAAGACAAATCTTTGCAAGTGAGGTCAGCTATGCTTTCATGGAAACTGGAGCCTAGAATGCAAGCTGTTATTTTCAAGGCTGCTGAGCTAAGGAGTGAAGTAGAGTGAAGAAATGTGGGGGTTGAGAGAAGAGGGTAAGTAAGACTATCACAAAGCTCACTGTTCTCACTGAGATTCTGTAAGTTGAATAAACACTCCCTGAATTGCTGCAAGCTTTTGGTCCATTTACAGAATTCTGAAAAGTTGATTCTCACAGTCTTTGCCCATTTTCTGGTTGCTTTTATGGCTTTTGTGTAGGGGCAAATTTGGGGGACTTCTTACTCCATTTTTTTCTGACATAATCTTGCAGTCTTATTTTTCTTTTTTTGCATGTTGTTCATTTTTTTCATTAGAACCTTTCACGTATTAATCATCGTAGTTTTAAATTTCTTGCCAGAGAATTTTGACGACTGTATTACACCAGTGTCTAGTTCTGTTGTTTGTTTTGTCTCTTAAAACTGTGTTTTTCTTGCCCTTAAGCATGCCTATAATTTTTTTTAAGCATTCATGGATATGTTCTATCATCTAATAGGAACTAAAGGAAACATGCTTTTAATGTGAGGATATATGTTAATCTGGCTAGGAATTGTGTTTGATATTTGCTGTAGCTATAGGTACCAGAGGGTTCACATCTCCATTTTATTTTCTTTGTTGTCTTTTTTGGTCTTATTTGTCAACTTAGGTTTTCCCTTAATTCTTTTCCTCAAACACTGTGTTTTGCCACTTTTTCAACTATAAGGCACTGCTATTGTGTGGAGCTCTTAGTGTGGTGGTAAGGTATAGGAAAGGGGAAGCATTGTATAATCTTATGATTAAAGCTCAGTCTTTTACTGGGCCTGTGTTTCTGGGCCGGGCTTTGCCTTTTGCAAGTGTTTTTCTAGTGGTTATTTTTTCCCCGTGCTAACTGGAGATGGGAAGACTGGAAGGGTCCAGAGTAGGAGGAATGACCCTCCCTTAACTGGGAGAAGTCTCTGGTAAGGACTTTACTCTTGAAGAATATACTTTTGTTATGGAGGATGTTCTGAGAATATGTCACAATGATTATCCTTTCTTGTGTTATGAGAGGATCTTTCTCTGATCTTTCCCAAGAAAATCCAGGGAGGTTTTCGGCGGTAAAGTCCACTAAAGTGTCAGGTATAAGAATGAGACCACAGGAGCTTTTCCCTTTTATGCTAGTCCACACTCAACCTCCA
The DNA here is from genome assembly GCF_001698545.2 of Rhinopithecus bieti. Lineage (NCBI taxonomy): Eukaryota > Metazoa > Chordata > Mammalia > Primates > Cercopithecidae > Rhinopithecus > Rhinopithecus bieti. The sequence goes on along the minus strand of NW_016828762.1, from coordinate 37,937 downwards.
GCAATTCTTTAAAATTACCATTAAAGTGCTTCTACCAGTTTAGAGCTTCTGCTCCAAGTAAAGTAGATCTTTGCTTTGTTTCCCTTTATTTTGCTTTTTCTCCAGATTTAGGAGTGGTAGTTAATCCTGAAAATTCAGATCACCAATGGGTCCTAAGAAAGTTGTTGAGTTTCAGTTTGTTTACCTTTATTATTATTCTTATAAGGGCAGATTTCAAGTTCTTTTCATGTCAGAACTGAAAACAGATTTCTGTGCATTTATTTTTCAGTTTTCATTTTGTCTGTGCCTCTGTTTGGATAATTTCTATTGCTTTAACTTCAAGCCCACTGAGCTTTCCTTCTTCAGTATCTCAGAGGATGTTAATTTAAATACATAATATTGTGTATTGCTCTAGAATTTCTATTTGCTTCTTTTTTTATATATTTCATAAATCTCCTCATAATATTAATGTTTTTGTCTAAATCCTTGAGTGTATGTCCTTCTCTGTTGTATCCCCCATTTCTATCTTTTCTTTGCTTTTTTGTTTTATAAACTGACTGATTTTCCTCAAGATTGTAGGATACAACAGGGGTCCCCAACCCCTGTGCAGCAGACAACTACCTGTCTGTGGCCTGTTAGTAATGAGGCAGCAGGAGGCAAGTGGCAGGTGTGTGAGCATTACTGCCTGAGTTCTGCCCCCAGTCAGATCAGACACAGCATTAGACCGTCATAGGAGTGCAAACACTGCTGTGAACTGTGCATACGAGGGATCTAGGTTGCACATTCCTTATGAGAATCTAATGCCGGATGATCTGAGATGTAACAATTTCACCCCCAAACCACCACCCCTCACCATTCGTGGAAAAATTGTCTTCCAGGAAACTGGTCCTTGGTGCCAAAAATGTTGGGGACATTGGGTTACAATATTGTGTGCTGCTCTTTTGCATATCCATTGAAGCAGTTTCTTTGGTCAGGCAGTTATTTGTTGATTATCTGTTTTACTCCTTTTGTTTCTTAAGATCCTCCTTTTTAAGCTTTGGTAGAATAGGTTTAGAATAACCTTTATGCTAAGGCTAGTTAGTCTGAATATCAATGGGTGACTCTGCTGTCTCTGCTGATTGCCTCAATGCTCAACAAATCTTGTTGCTCTATGTGAGGGGAGATTCTGTTTATAGATCTCCTGCTATTTTTTTTTTTGTTTTATTTTGTTTTGCATCAAATATTTTGATGAAATATTTCCATTGAAAGTAATGATTAGTATTTAGCTGAAGGCTAAACAAACCTATGCAGGTTGTTGGAGCCCTTTTTTTCTATAACGCCTTCACAACCAATGCTCTGTCCCACGGATCACCACTGATTTAGCTTCCCCAAATTCCAAATAGCATCTCCTCATCTCCTCAACTTGGCAGTATCTCCATTGACTGCTTGAGTTCCTCATAACCATGGCATGATCCTGATATTGGCTCCAGGTGGAAGCTGTGGCAATTGTAAGACACCTCATTTCTTACTTTTCTCTCAGCGATCACAGTTCTGCACTGCTTCTTCTCCAAATGTGTGAAAGCACTTTTTCTCCCTATATTTGGTCAGGTTTTCTAATTATTTAAGGTAGGAGGGCAAGTTTCATACTAGTAACTCTTTCATAAGAAGAAAATTTATCTCAATTATATTTCATGTCATGGAATTTCTATGATATAAACCGCCATAAGTTAATGGGACACTAAATTATGTATGCAACCACAAAATAACCTTAATTTTATGAAGATTTATTTTTTAAGTTCTGAGAAACTTTGGTTTTCTTATTTGTAGCTAATTCTCTTCTTAAAATTTATTTCTTAATTTTCTGTTTTGCATTCTGTGCACATCCACATATTAATACTGTTTTTCAGATATTCAATTACTTGACAATTGATAGATCTGTTTCCAGAGTTTCTCAGTACATGATCAAAATTCCCAAAAATATATTTAAATTAACTAGAATAAATAATAACATTAACTAATATTTATCAAGACCTAATTATGTGCCAATCACTGAGCTAGATATTTACATAGTTTATTGCACTGAAACCCTACACTGTCTTTAAGGGTAATTACTATTATTTTACTGACATTACAAATGAGAAGACAGATAAAGTAGCAACTATTTTTACATACATTTTATACACAAAAAAGTAAATTCTTAGAAAAATTACATGCTCACTAGGTCATGAACTTAGGTTCACTTCGGAAAAGTACAAATAGATGTTAGTTTCTCTTGAGAAAAAAATGTGAATTTATTAGGTATGATTTAGTATGTTTCTGAAAAAGTAATTTTAAAACCTAAAGCTAGAGGTCTTTTGGGAGAATATGAAGAACATTTCTCTGTTAAAATTATTTTCAGTATCCATTAGACATTCAAAGCCTCAGAAACATCATGTATTTCATCTCAGTCTTTTATTTGTTTTCATTTTATAGTTATTGGTATCATTATTTACAAATATATTCCCAATTTCTAATTCTTTTATATATAAATATTTATTTATAGTTAAGCTGACCACCATTTGCATTTCTCCAAAGATCTCCTTACCATGACAATCTGTTCTGTTTTACCCTAGACATAGATTTATTTCTATTCCAGCACCTCCCAATGCACTTTGCACATACTCTAATAGTATTCATTATGCGTTTGTTGAATAAATGAGTAAATGCAATAAGAAAATAATGAAAGCCTGAAGTCTCATGTCCAAGTTCCCTATGCCAATTACTTACTCTTTTTGATCATCACAGAATTCACCATCTCTACATCACATAGAGTAGGAACACATTATTATTCTTCCATAGACAGCCCAAATTCTAACATTTTATTCACTATTTCCTACCTTCACCTCTTTAACTTGACCCCTCTCAATTACAGATGTGCACAACAGACACACATACACACACACTCACACTCTTTCACTCATGGAAAACTCCTTGCAGACAGGAGCCATAACTTTTTCTCCTTCCAACATTTTACACCTCAGTTGCAATGAATGGAATCAATGTGTTCATCAAAGACTTCCCACTCTCAAGGAAAGTTCTATGTAGTATGATTTTTTGGTTGCTTAACAGAGCAACATACATCACCAAATTAGTTCATATTTAAGGATTTTTGCTGCATGTGACAGTTTATTATATACTCATTTTATTTTCCAAAAAAAAAAACAGACACAATCCTCATTTCTAGAACTACATTGTAATAGAAAAGGATCTCAAAAAGTTTAACCCAGGAATAACAATATAATAGAGAATATCTAAAATAATATTCCTTTAATACATAGCAAAGTGACTGAAATTAACTGATATTGGAACAATTCATAGGTTACTGTGTTAATACTACATATATGGTTGGAGGAGAGAGGGAAGTATGATATTGGAAATGTGTAAGGAGGGTTAACATAACATTAAGGGCATGGATTTGGGTATTGGCTCTGAGTTTAAATGTTAGCTCTGCACATGTGAACCATAGGATCTTGGGGAAGTTAAATGTAAATTCTCTGATCTTCAATACCTGTTTTATGTTACTGTTTTGATGATTTAATAATAAAAAGGAATCTCTCCAAAATATTACTTTTCCATTTATACTTTCATAATTGTTTCCATATTTGTATATTACCTGTTATTTACTTAATATTTCTAAATGTACCTACATGTTGGCCTTTGTATTTAAAAGAAAAATATAAATGGAAGCTGTATTTCTTCTAATTCATATGAAAATGAATCCATAAATACCAATATGAGAAATGTGTGTGTCTCCTAAGTGGTACGCATAGCATGACTACTGTCCTTGAGTTAACCGTGTGATAATTCTAAATTAAAATGACTTAGAATGGAATGTAGCATAATACATAATTGCTGCCCAGTAAATTATGACTGTAATTATTATTCACAATTCAAAAAGTACAGTCAGGCACTGCCAAATGATGTTTCAGTCAATGATGGACTGCATATACAATGATGGTTCCATAAGATTAGAATACTGTCTTTTTACTGGGTGATCAAAATTCAACAAAGGTTTTTAACTGCCCTGTGAAATAAAGATCATACTTTCAGGCCTGTCATTCAAAAGCCTGGAAGATTGTGTTTCAAGCTGTGCTTCCAGTCTTGTATCCTAATACTTGCTTTCATTGAAATTCAACTATGGTCATGTGTCACATAAGATTTTGATCAACAACAGACTGCATATATGACAGTAGTCACAAGATTGTGAGACCATACTTTTACTGTAACTTTACTATGTTTAGAAACACAAATACTAATATTTGTGTTATGATTCAGTATTCAATACAGTATTCAGTACAGTCACATACTGTACAGATTTGTAGCCTAAAAGCAATAAGTTACACCATATAGCCTAGGTGTGTAGTAGGCTGTCTCATCTAGGTTTGTCTGAGTTATACTCTGTGATGTTTGCACAACGACAGATTTGCCTAACAATGTATTAAACAGAACATTTCCCCATTGTTAAGGGATGCATAACTGTATAATAATAATAATAAATAAATGATGTATTATTCAAAGTAGTTTTTAGGCAAAAGATGAAATTTTACTGCAGTGGCTAAATACATTTGGTAAAGGAGTGCCAAAGTTTCAGGAAGTATCCTGATTTCTTTTATGCAAACTCTATTATGAAACCATGTCACAATTTTTGTTTTTAAATACTTAAGAAGGGAAATAATTTTGGTGCACAAGGTCTAGTGAGGTGAAAAGAGACTGCATTTCTAATACGTTTCCACATGCTGACACTGCTGTTTCGTGGACCACACTTTATGAACCACTGCTATAAGTTATTTGGTCTTTCTTTTTTGTTCATTTGTTTATTGCAGTCCATCATGTGGGAATAAATCCATACCTAGAGGGAATAAATCCACATGAAATAATGAAAGACTATTTTAAGGTAAGGAGTGCCTTCAAATTATTTGCAATAAGTTAGTTCTTTTTATCTTGACGTTGACAACCTAATTCACTGACCTGAGCTCACTAACCCTAATGATTCTGAATCTTAAGATAAATCTCCTACTGGATCTATTTCTGCTTATAGTACTTTAGGACCACAAAACTCTTGTTATCTGGAAAGACCAAATGACATCAATTTTATGAATAGATGAAATGTTCCTGTGCTCTGATTTGTTCAGGCTTTAAAAAAGGTTCAGTCACTAAATACTTTGCCCATTGACATAAAAAGGTCTGAATCACCTCCCACTTCCACCCATCCCCAGTCACAACCATGGAAAAAGGTCTTCGCATTTTGATGTATTCTTTATTATTATTATTATTATACTTTAAGTTCTAGGGTACATGTGCATAACGTGCAAGTTTGTTAAATATGTATACTTGTGCCATGTTGGTGTGCTGCACCCATCAACTCGTCAGCACCCATCAATTCGTATTCTTAACTTTTCAAGGGCCTTAAGAAGATTTAACTGGGAAGAAGAAGACACCCTGGGAAGAATGACTTTTACCCCTAGCTTGAGTTCTATACTTAACTCTACCCCATGTTCTACCTTTCTGGTTATCCCTACTGGTCTCACACACAAAAATGATCCTACTTGAAATTCATGTTTACTACAGATTCATCAGTATCTGCTATGGACTTGCAAAGTATGTAAACATAGATTTCTCCTTTAGCTGTTCCCTTGATTTTTGGTCCTTATGATGCTTTTGCCTTACAAACCCTGTGAATGGTTCTTCTGGCTTTTGTTTATCTGATCTTTTTCTAATGTTTATGTCTTATAATATCAATTATCACTTCTTTAGCTAGCTGTCATTATTATTATTATTACTGTAGAAATGGGGGTCTCACTGTGTTGCTCAGACTGGTATCAAATTCCAAGGCTCAAGCAATTCTGTTGCCTCGGCTTTCCAAAGTGCTGGTATTATAGGTGTGAACCACTGTGCCTGGCCATGTTTGTTTTTGTTTTTTTGGTTTTGTTTTTTTCTTTTA
>NW_016828762.1:0-30000 GCF_001698545.2 Rhinopithecus bieti | reverse complement strand
TTTCCAGGAGAAGGTGGTGTAGGACAATTACAACTGTTGAGGCCAACCCCTGGAGGTGAGGACAACTTTGAGATGAATGTGGATTTTCAGTCATGGTAAATAAACATGGTTATTTAGGTTCTATTTATAAATATGTTTATATGAACCTTCACTTTATAAAAATAAGGCTTGCATATGATAAAACCAAACATAGTCAGATAGTCATTTTGTTTGTTTGTTTGTTTGCTCATTTTTAAGACGGAATCTCACTCTGTGGCCCAGGCTGGAGTGCAGTGGCACGATCTTGGCTCACTGCAACCTCCACCTCCCAGGTTCAAGCAATCCTCCCTGCCTCAGCCTCCCGAGTAGTTGGGATTATAGGATCCAGCCACCACGTGAGCCTAATTTTTGTATTTTTTAGTAGAGATGGGGTTTCGCTATGTTGGCCAGGCTGGTCTAGAACTCCTGACCTCAAGTGATCCCCCTGCCTTGGCCTCCAAGAGTGTTGGGATTATAGGCGTGAGCCACTGTGCCGGGACCAGAGAGTCTTTTTAACACCAAAGAAAATATACCATCCCATCCCATCCCTGAAGTAACCGTTTTTAAATTTTTTTTAGTTTGAGTGATGGTTTTCTTTTTTAATTTTTTTTTAACTTACATACAGGAAAGAGTTACTTAATGTGAAGCTTCACACATTTTCATAAAGTTAACACACTCATGTTGTCAGTATCTGGATCAAGAATTTGCATATTACTGGCACCACGAAAACCTCCCTTAGTCATCACTCCTTTGCCCAAATGTAACCACTACTTTGTCTTCTAATACCTGAGATTAGTTTCTCCTGTTTTTATTTTGCAAATGGAATTAACACATACTTAAGGTTTTTTGTCTGGTTCTTTCTCAACATTATGTCTTAGGGGGTTTATCTGTGTTAATATGCATTATTGTTAATTTCTTTATTCTCATTGTTGTATGCAATTGTTTGAGAATACTATCTCCATTCTAATGTGGCTGGGCACTTACCTTATTTCCAGTATTTGGTAATTTCAACAAAAGCTGCTAGATATATTCTTTTACACATCCTTAGCTATACATATATGCACATGCCTGTTGGATGTACACCAAGAAAAGGTATTGCTGGGTCATGGAGCCAATTTATGATAAACTGTAGCAAGTAGCTTTCCAAAGTGCTATAGCAATTTTACACTCTGATAATCAGCATATGAGAATGATAGGTTTTCTAGATCCTAGACAATAAGTGGGATTGTTAGACTTTTTCATCTAAGCCTTTGGCTATATAATCATATTCCATTGTGGTTTTAGTTTGCATCTTCCTATGATTATTACAGTTGAATATCCTTTCATATGAATTTTTTTCCTAAAGTGATAATTAAAGTATTTTGCAAATTTCTTGTTTCTATTTTTATTATTGATACATATTCTTATTGATATATACTATATGCATGTATATATGTAATATATATAAATACAATGTATATTGTATTTATATTCTATATACAAATCTTGTGTCAGAGATATGAATGACAATTATCATTTCCAAATTTGTAGATTGCTTTTTCACTGTCTTAATGGTGTCTTTATGAACAGAAGTCAAATTTATCAATCTTTAACATTACAAAATTGGAGATTTAATGAAGTCCCAATTTATTGATCTATGACTACGTGGTAGGTTCTTTCGGTGTCTTATTTAAGAGATTTTGACTACCTGAGATTACAAACATACCTTCCTGTGTTATCTTCTAGATGAATTTCTGTTATAGCTTTCACATTCAGATCTGCAATTTTTTTGTGTGTAAATTTTAAGGAAGGAGATATAATTATTTTTTTCCATGTGGATACTCCTACACCCAAAACCACTTTTTAAAAGATAATTATCTAACACTGCATTGCACTGTCACCTTTGCCATCAAGAAGGTGATTATATATGTGTGAATCTGATTGTCAAATCTATTCTGTTCGGTTGGTCTATGACAATACTTCGTTGTCTTAATTATAGTAAGTATTGCCATGTGGTACCATAAGTCCTCCATCTTTGTCTTCAAGAATGCCTTGTCTATTCTTGGCTTTGCATTATCATAATATTTTGGAGTCAATGACCAATTTCCACAAAAAATCTGCAGAGCTATTGAGAGATTGCATTAATATGTAGATAAATTTGGAGGAATACTTAGAATTTATAATACTGTATCTTGCAGTCCATGAATATGGAATATTTTTCATTTACTCATACCTTCTTCAATGGCTGATAATATTGAATGCATTTACTGTTTATAAGAGTATTAATATTTGGCTATTAACACTGGCATTATATACTTAACCCAAAGGAGATTGTAGCTATTGATTTCAGATATGCAGTTTAGCTCTAGTTTGGTGGAGTTGAAAGTGACAGTAAAGAGATGAAGGGAAAAGGTTACTTTATCTTTTTTGTATCATAACAGATAGTTGGCTAATTTCCTAGACTGCTCTAACTTTAGTAATGTCCTTAACTTGACATTTGGAGGTGGCTGTTTTGGTATTTGCCTTATGTTAGTGTGGATTTGTTTCCCTTCTAAATCTTTGCTCTAGGATGAAAGATACTTATGTTTAACGTCTGATCGCAAAGATTCATGCTGGAATAGAATATGGAATTTCATTTCTAGATGAACAAGGAAGCAGAAGTAAACTCTATTTTTCACCAAATACTCATGCTTCTAGGTGAATTAGGCATATGGTTGGTGGAAACGTTTTTTCAGTCTTCCAAAGAAAAATGGTTTGTTTGATGCCTCTAGTGTCTAAGTGAGATATTGTCAAGAAAAGAAAATGATTTTAGCATATCAGTTTTCTGAATTTAATTTTCAAGTGAGAATTTTTACATTAAGAAAAGTAAGGTCTACTTATCTGTCATCAGAAAAATAAGATCTATCAATCTGTAAGATCTATCTATATATCTTTTTTATGTTGAAGACATTTGCAATATATTTCTACCCCCTTTTTTTGGTTCACTGTAGGAACAGATGTTTCACAGCTGACACATCTTGGATAAACGACATGGGATCTACAATATATATGAAATTATATCTCTAAGATAATATTTATTGTTTTACTATAGAATCAAAAATAAGTTATAAGAGAAAAAAGAACATTCATTGACAAAGAATTCTTTATTCTCTACATTTAACAATTTTGGGAAAACTCAGTGGATAAGAGTCCAGGTACATTTAGATCTGAATGAATTAATTAATAAAATTTCATATTAATATTAATAAATATCCTGACTTTTGGTTTATGTACAGTATTCTGGTCAAGCAAAATTCTGTTTTCATAAATCTTATAAATCTCCAACTTATTTCCTGATGATGAAAATATGTTCAATAAATACATTCCCAGGAATAATTTAGATATCATAATAATAACAATAGCTATAATATCTGTTTTATTATATGGCCCAAGTTCACAACAGGCAAGCACTTTGTTCTATATTGCTTATTACTAACCTTATGAGGTAAGCAATGAGAATATTTCTATTTTGCAAATGAGGAAGCAGAAGTTCTGAGACAGTAATTGATTAGACCTGGCTCATATGGCTAGAAAAAGACTTAGTGATAGATTCAAATCTGGATTTACTTACTCAATAGCTGTACTGACTAATGCTACTGCATCCCACAAGATCTGACACAAAACACTCATTCTAGCTTTTTTGCAATGAATTTCTTATGACAGCATATTTATACGTATAACAGGCATAACTCTTTACCATTGATGGGGGCAGGTTCTTTCCAGTATTTGACTATTAGGAGCAAAGCTACTATAAATATGACTGTACAAGGGTGTATGAGTTTTTGTGTTAATATATATTTTCTTTTCTCTTGGAAACATGCCTAGGAGTAAAAGTTCTCAGATATATGGAAAAATGTATGTTTAACATTGTAAACGACTGCCAGACTCTTTTCATTTCTCTTTTTTTCCTTTTGAGATGGATTTTCGCTCTTGTTGCCCAGGCTAAAGTGCAATGGCATGATCTCAGTTCACTTCAATCTCCACCTCTCAGGTTCAAGCGATTTTCCTGCCTCAGTCTCCTGAGTAGCTGGGATTACAGGTGCCCACCACCATGCCCAGCTAATTTTTTTGTATTTTTAGTAGAGACGGGATTTCACTATGTTGGATGGGCTGGTCTCGAACTCCTAACCTCAGGTGATCCACCTGCCTCAGCCTCCCAAAGTGCTGGGGTTACAGGCATGAGCCACCACACCCAGCCCTACTCTTTTCAAAGTGGATATACCATTTTGCATTCCCACCCCAAATAACAAATCAAAAGTTCCAGTTCCTTAGTGTTCTTGACACTTTAAAAAAAGTTTAACCAGTCCAGTAAGTGTGTTAAAATATTCCATTGCATTTTTATTTTGAATTTCACTAATGACTGATAATGTTGTTCATATGATCATTTGCTCATATCCATGTGTGTGTCTTTTTTGCTTTGTTGGCTCTTGACCATATTTTAAAATCAGGTTATCTTCTTATTGATTTTAAGTATTTTATATTCTAGGTACAAGTCCTTTATCATATATGTTTTTCAAATATTCTCTCCCATGCAGTGGCTTCTCTTCTTTTTTTGCACGATGTCTTTTGAAGAACAAAAGTTCTTAATTCTGATGAAGTCCAATTTAGCATTTTTATCCTTTATACTTAGTGTTTAATATGTCTAATCTAAGAAAGATTTGCCTAACCCAAGTTCATAAAGATTTCCTACCATGTTTTCTTTTGCAAATTGTATATTTTTATCTATATTTTAGTTGATGATCCATTTCAAGTCAATATTTACCTATCCTGTGAAGTAAGGATGAAGCTTTATTTATTTATTTATTTATTGCTCATGGAAATGCAGTCACTCCATTACTATTGGTCCAAGAGGCTATTTCTTTTTTCCCAGTTGAGTTACCTTGACACTTTGGTAGAAAATCAATGGGCTATATAGCTGTGTGCCTGTCTCTGGACTCTCTTTTTCTGTGCTATTGATCATGATGTCTATTCTTACGCTAATTTATTGAGTACTCTATTTGTATTATAATGCAAGCCCTCCAACTCTGTTCTTTGTTTTCAAAATGGTTTAAACTAGGTCTTGTATACATTTCCATATCAAGTTTAGAATCAGCTTGTCAAGCTCTCCAAAAAAACCCTCCAGGAATTTTCACTGCTTTAATGTTGAATCTAGAGGTCAATTTGAAGAGAATTGACATCTTAATAGTATTTAGTCTTGTGGTCCATGAACATGGTTTAATTTTCCATTTATGTAGGTGTTCTATGATTTCTCTCAGCAATATTATATAGTTTCTCTGTGTATAGCCCCTGTATATATTTTGTTAAATTTATTTTAAGCCTTCATTTTCAAGTCATTAATAAGTAGTATTTCAAAATATATTTTAAAATATATTTTTATATTTGGTTTTGCTAGTACACAGAAATACAATTCGGTTTTTCATGTCAACCCTGTATTTTAAGACCTTGCTAAACTCACTTATTACTTCTCTTAGCTTTTTTGTAAATTCCTTAGAAATTTCTTCATAGATAAATGTATTTTGCATATAATTTAATGAATGTGGATCTTCTTCTGCGCCATTGCACATTTGACCAGATGCTTTTGCTTTGGTAGCTAAGTTTTGTGAAATATCAGATAGGTTTTTTGAGCAGCTGCTTGCTCTACTTCTGTCCTTCAAAGAGAGTACTAAATAATTTAGTTGTAGCTCAGCTGAGCATTTTTATGCGCCCCGCCCCCAACTTTTTCTAAAATGTCACACATCAGCCCACGACCAACTGGTTTTGTTATAGAATGTGATTGTTAAATAGACCAGAAAAATTCTACTTTTACAGCAACATTTGTGCAGATATATATCTGCACAAAAATTAATGTGCAAATCACTTATGATGACTTTCTAATGTGTCAGCTTGAGTAGGCTAAACTGCAACTCCCAGAATTTCATGTCTCATATGTTTCCAGTTAGCCTGGGTCACATGAGAGATTCTTATAGGCGAGCTGGAATTGTATATATATAATTGCAAAGTCCTACTCTCATTATGAATCCAGTAGAGACTCACAGTTATAGGCTATTTTAGATAGCTTCTATTAAATGATATTTATTAGCACGGTGACTATTTGGTAAATACCAATTTCAAACTGAACTTTCACTGATACATGCAGATTTTCAGCAAATTTTTAAAACATATATATTTATATTTACATGTATATGTATGAACTAAGTTTACAGAGGTACGTTCTGTTGCAATTTTGTAAGTTCACATTTGTAAGATATTTTAAATGATAAGCCTTACTCAATTAAATAAAAAATAGGACTTTATTAAAATTTGAAATTTGATAATAATAACATTTGATAATAATAACAGTTATATTTACTGATTGGTTGTTAGGTACCAAACACTGTTCTAAGTTTTTTTTCTTTTTCTTTTTTTTTTTTTTAACATGGTTCTGTTTTGCTCTTAATAGCAGTATTATTAATAGGTGTTGTTGTTATCTTCATTTTCCCTATGAACATTCTTAGGTTCAGAGAATTTCAGTAACTTGTCCATAGTCACACAGCTGGAAAACAGTGAAGCAAGGCTGACACTCTGGAGAAGGCCTGTTACAAATCTATGTTAGGTTTTAGTTTGCTAGAACTGATTTTAAGTATGAAGATTCTTAGGCTCAGAGAATTTCAGTTACTTGTCCACAGTCACACAGCTGGAAAACAGTGAAGCAAAGCTGACACTCTGGAGAAGGCCTGTTACAAATCTACGTTAAGTTTTAGTTGGCTAGAACTGATTATAAGTAGAACTCATGTGCAAATCACTCATGGTGTCTTCCTAATGTGTCAGCTTGGCTGAGCTGAACTGCATCTCTCAGAATTCCTTCTCGTTTGCTCCCGGTTAGCCTGGGCCATGTGAGAGATTCTTATGGAAGAGCTGAGAGGCAGAAGGGAGGCACAGCCACTCTGACATAGTGTCCCTTGTCTGGCTCACCTCTTGCTATGAGGCAGGAGCCAGCCTATGACTGCTCTTCCTTTCCCTGGATCCCCTCCATTGCCTTCTTGGACTCTGAATTGGATGTGTGTGTTTAGCTTCGTGATGAAGGGTCTCTGCACCTGCTGGACACACAGCACCAAGATCAAAGTCAACAAGAACTGATGCAGCTCTGTTGTTTCATGGACTCTAGCTCATGCTTGTGGATCTCAGCTTGCTAAAACCTCCCCAGCTGCATATCCATCTTTGTTTCCCAACTGCCTGCAGAGAGATTAAGGTCAAATTCCTGCAACAAATTCCTTAAATACCTTGATACACACACACACACACACACACACCCCACAGCACACACACACACTATAGATGAGAGATAATGTTATTTTAAAAAATTTTATACTATATAATTAGTATATGTGTATACAATTGGGTATATGTAAAAGGTCCTAGTGGTTTTGCATCTCTAATTAAACCCTGAGTGTTACATCAGTCTGTAACAATTTTAAAGTATCAGTAAGTTTGTTGTATTGAAGAAATGATATCATGTCCAATTAAGAGACAATATTGTATAAGGAACAGAGCGGTGTTTGTGTAGTTAGACCTTATTCACTAACAGGCTCAGGCTTCCAAACCATGTGACCATGGCCAAGTTACATAACTGCTCTGAGCTTGATTTTCTTCAATGGCAAAATAAAGTTGCTGGAGGACCTCAGGAGACAACACATTAAGTGCCTAACACTTTCCCAAGCATTTAAAGAAATGATAGATACAATTACTTGCATTGTTGTGTTGTCAGAATTAGTACTAAAGACATGGGTAATTTAGTCTCTACAAAATCATCAATCCATATAATAATATTTAATGAGACACAACGATAACACTATTTTCTATGTGGCAGAATCGTAAGAGCACTTTGTTCCAGGCAGGGCATTTTGTTTCTGAAGTACCAAAAATACTCTTCTAAGAGGAAAGCTAATTTGTATGTATAAATGAAATTAACAATGGAACTTTAGCAAATAACAATCCCGCTTGAACATTTGTGAAAGAATCCCATTCATCTTTTTAAATTGAGTTATAATTCACATGCAGTAAAAGGCACAGATCTCAAATGTTTATTCTGGTGCATTCTAACAGTTCTGTGCACCAAAAGGTAAGTAACGTTTTGATTACCCTCCTCCCCCTTTTCAGCCAATCTCCTCATTGAGTCCACATACCCTGGTTTCTATCCCTACAGGTTAGTTGTGCCAGTTCGTTGACTTCATGTGAATGGCTCCATGAAGTATGTATTCTTTTGTATCTGGATGCTTTCATGCAACATAATGTGGAGATTCATCCACACTGCTGCACATATGAACCATTTGCTCCTTTTTCTTGCTGACTAGTATTAATTGTATGAATGTAATTGTATGAATATACTACAAGTTGTTTATATCATTCTCCTAAGGAAGGCATTTGGGTTGTTTCTAGTCTTTAATTATTGACAAACATTCTTAGCCAGACATTAGTCAGGCTTCTGTATCTTCTGTTAGGCATATCTGTGCATTTCCTTATAAAATTTAGTTTTAGCAAAGAATCCTGCTAAGTCAGTTTAGCAAGAACATCTCATCCTCAATATTTGATCATTCTCAATATCTGTTCAGTTTCTTCATCTGCCATTATCCGCAGGTGATGTCTGATCACCCCAACCGGTTTTCAGCACAAATCTTGTTGGGCTGGTTTAGCCAGAATTCCCTTTACCTCTGATGTTTCCTCTCGTAATTTTCTATCCACTGACCTCCACACTGCTTTGTGGCTATAAACTCCCACTGATTCATGCGGTATTTGGAGGTAAGCCCAATCTCTCTCCCACTGCAAGAGCCCGTTGCAGTGGTTCCTATACCTAATATGATGATCCTCAATAAAGTCTTCCTGACTGTGCTTTCACAGGAGTCACCGAATAATGTTTTATTTAGCACGATTATAAGCAAAGATGCTAAGCACATCCTTAAGTCATTTTTTGATACATTTTCATGAATTCTAAGTATGTAGCTAAGTGTGGATTGCTGATTAATAGGGTGCTGATATATTTTACTTTCTAAGAACCTGCAAAATGATGAATCCTAAGTTCTTGTAATATTTTATGTTCCCATCAAAATGTATAAAATTTTCAGTTATTTCACCTGTTTACCAACTTTTTTTTTTTTTAATTTAGCCATTCTAGTGGATAAAAAATGAAATCTCACTCTGGTTTTACTTTGCATTTGCTTAGTAACTGACAATATTAAACAGCTTTTCTTGGTTTAATGGCCAGTTATGTACTTGTGAAGTGTCAGATCAGACATCTGTACTATTTTGTTGGGTTGCTTTTCTTTTTAGTATTGGTGTGAAGCAGTTAATATCTATGTATTTGTACTAAATGGTATATTGTTGGTATACCATTGTTGGTATATTGATGGTATTTGTCTGTGAGTAAGATATAACTACAGTAGAATTTTGCTCACTGATTTTGTCTTCTTTGGTTTTGCCAAATTCACTAATTCTGATACATGTTTTGGAAATTTTTGATGTTTTATTATGTACAAAATAATGTAATATAGATATAATTAAAATTTAAATTTTCCTTTTCATTCTTTATGGTTTTATTTTTTCTTGTTCTCTTTGGTTAATATATACATGTTTATATATATATATATAATGTACATTTGTTGTGAATATAAGTCTTTTGTCAGATATGTTTGTTGCAAATTTTTTTCTAAGCTTGTAGCTTGTATTTTTGTTTCCTTAATTGTGTATTTTGATGAATTCCAATACATTCATTTAGAAAAACTTTTATTGTCAGTGTTTTATGTCTTAAGATACCATAAGGATAGTTTTCAAACTCTTTATGATTCTAGATTTTACAATTAGGTCAATGATTCTTCTTAAATTAATTTTTGTGTATTATGTAAGGTAGTAGTCGATGTTCCTTTTTTTTTCTTTTCTTTGCAGATACTTAGCTTTTCCGAGATCATTTGTTAAAAGGTTTTTCTTTCCTTTCAACAAGAATTTGGCAGCTTTGACAAAAATCAGTTGGTCAAATATGTGTTTCTGTGAACTCCCTGTTCTGTTCCACTGATCTTTTGCCTCCATTTATACCAGTAGAGTGCTATCTTCATTACTACAGTTCCATATATAGACTTCTACTTTTTCAAGATTGAGGAGGTTGCAGTGAGCTGATATCACCTGTTGCATTCCAGCCTGAGTGACAAGAGTGAAACTGTCTCAAAAATAAATAAATACATAGATAAATAAATCAGTAAGAAAGAGAATGATTGCTTTGATTAAAACAGATTGTTGGCATTTCATTATAAATTTTAGAACAAACTTGTCCATTTCTTTAAAAATCCTACTATGAATTTGATTGGGATTTAGGGCATTCTACTGTTGGTTTTGATGAGAATAGACGTTGGTATCATCTAACTCATATCATCGTCCGTTTCTGCACTAATTGAGATCATCTTTGGTTTCTCACAACAACATTTTATAGTTTTCAGAGTAGAGATCTTACTAAATTTATTCCTAGCAATCTAGTATTTTGACATTAAAAGTATTTTTAAGATTTTATTTTTTGCATTATTCATTAATAAGATGTAGAACTACAAGGAAATTTTGGTCACTAACTTTGTATTGTTTGGCTTTGCTAAATTCATAAATTCTGGTACATGTTTTAGAAATTCTTGTTGCTTTAAATATACACAATCATCTTATGTAGATATAATTAAATTTTTAATTTTATTTCAGTCTTTATGCTTTTTATTTTTTATTTTTTTGCTTGTTTTATTTCAGTGGCTAGGACTTCTGGTACAATAGTGACAGCAGATATCCTTGCCTTGTTTGCGATCTTAGGGACAAAGCTTTTAATATTTTATCATTAAGTAAATGTTTTAGTTTTTCTATCAGGTTGAAACAGTTTTCTTATATTTCTAGTTTGCTAAGTCTTTTTATCATTCCAGTTATTATAACGATGGTATGTTTTTCTTTTGTTATCTGTTAACATTGTCATTTACATCGATTGACTTTCTAATGTTAAATTAACCCTGCATTCCTGGGATAAACTCCATATGTTTATGATGTATTGTCTTTTCACATACTGTTAGATGCTATTTGCTAGTATTGCCATAAACATTTTGAATTTATGATAGCAAGTGATATTGATCGAATTTTATTTTCTTGTATTTTCCTTTTCAGGTTTTGGTATTAGTGTTATGCTGGTCTCCAGAATCAAGTTGGCTTGGGTTCTTTCTTACTTTTAATCTGAAAGAGTTGTCTGAGATTGGTATTACTTCTTTTATACATGTTTGTTAGAATTCAACAGTGAAGGCATATGAATCCCGAAATTTTGTTAGATGGCTTTTGATTATGACCTCGATGTTGAATAGCTATAGGCCTATTGATGTTTCTAGTATCCCTTCGTGAAAGTTTTTGTAATTTTTGTTTTGCAAGAAGTTTATCTATTTCATCGAAGTTTCTCAATTTATTAGCATGGCTTTGTTCACAGTATTCTCTTGTCGTCCTTTTCATATTTTCAGGATCTATTTCAATGTCCCCTTTTACATTTGTTAGTTAGGTAATTTGCATTTTCTATTTCTTTTATTAAAAAAATTAAACTACAATAGTGTTAGCAGTACAAGTGGCTTTTGTTTACATGGATGAATTGTACAGTGGTGAAGTCTGGTTTTAGCGCACCCAACACCTGAGTAGTGTCCATTGTACCCAGGAGGTAGTTTTTCACCCCTCACCTCCCTTCCTCCCCACTACTTTCTGAGTCTACAATGTCCATTATACCACTTTGTATGCCTTTGCGTACTCAGCTTGCACTTTCTCTTTCTTGGTCCAGCATGCTGGGAATTGGTTAATTTTATTAATCTTCTCAAAGATTCAACTTTCTGACATTATTCAGTGTCTCTATTATTTGTTTCTTATTTACTTCATTCCATTTCTTCTTACTATTATTAAAATTGCCTTTGGTTTTAAACTTTATCTGCTTAAATTTATTTTAAATTAATTTAGACATTTTATTGGCCCAAACCATGGTAAACCTTAATGAATGTCCCATAAGAGCATGAAAAGTATTTGTATTCTGCACATGATGATCACAGTATTACATAGAAATTAATTTATTCAAGTTGCTTGACAGCATTGCTTAACTATTTTGTTTTTAAATAATTTTTGTCTATCTTCTCTCCATATGTTTGTCTACTTGTTTGTATTTTGTATTCTCATTCTGGCTCACTTACCAAGTATATTAGTTTTCCAAGGTTCTGTAAAAATTATCACAAATTTAAGGTCTTAAAACAACAATTTTTTTTTTTTTTTTTTTTTTGAGATGGAGTTTTGCTCTTGTTGCCCAGATTGGAGTGTAATGGTGAAGTCTTGGCTCACTGCAACGTCTACCTCCTGGGTTCAAGTGATCTCCTGCCTTAGCCTCCCGAGTAGCTGAGATCACAGGCGCTTGCCACTATGCCTGGCTAATTTTTGTATTTATAGCAGAGATGAGGTTTCACCATGTTGGTCAGGCTGGTCTCGAACTCCTGACCTCAGGTGATCTGCCCGCCTCAGCCTCCCAAAGTGCTGGGATTACAGGTGCGAGCCACTGTGCCCAGCTAAAACAGCACACATGTGTTATGTCATAGTGTCTGTGGGCCATGAGTCCAAGTATGGTTTACTTCAGTCCTGTGTTTAGAGTCTCACTAGGCTCAAATTCAGGTGTTGGCTGGCCTGCAATCTCATCTGACATTTGAGGTCCTCTTCCAATATCACTGCAGTTTTTGGCAGCATTTATTTCCTTGGGCTTGTCAGATCAATGTTCTTACTGACTATTGATTGCAATTTATTCTCAGCAACTAGAAGCTGCCATCATATTCTAGCCACATGTTACTCTCAAAACACGGCAACTTCCTTCAAAGCCAGCAAGAGGTTCTCTTGTTAGTCTTCTATATCAGAATATTACATAACATAGCTTAGTCATAAGAGTGATCATCACATCAACTTCGTCATATGGTGTAACCAGATCGAGGGAATGATTATCTCATGGTGCTCACAGCTCCCACCTACACCCAAGTGGAGGAAATTATACAGAACATGCATACAAACTCGTGGAAATCTGGGGAGCCTTGTTAGATTTTTCCCACCACAATGAAGAAATCAACATGAGTCAATAGACTTGCTCTGTTATATATAAAAAATGTCCAAGTGTATGAGACTGCAGTCATAAATTTATAATTAACTGGTGGTTCCTTGCAGTGACGGGTTTGGGCATGGGACCATGGCAGTGGGATCTGGGCCATGTTTGAACAGCTATGCTTTATAATGAGGAGAGGGATTTTAATTGCCTGAGGAATATCTCAGAGTGGAAGCTTGTATAATAGTAACCAGGCACCGCCTTGTGGGAAAGGGATTTTAAAAGGAATTATCTGCCAAAAGCATGAAGCAAAGAAACTGGAGAGGAGAAGAGGTTGAATGGCATTTTTCAAATGAAATGTGCTGCAATATAAGGTGAGCACAACTAGTAACCCCGGCGTCTTAGGAAAGAACATAAAATTTACAAAACTGAATTTTTATGTTTACTTATTCTGTATTTATTATGGAAACTGTGAAGAGGCTGGATTCCACGCCTGGGTTGAAATAAGGGCAAACCACAATTAATCTGGCAAATGAGAAGAAGGCTGGTATCTCTGCAGCACTGGAAATTGCTCTTTAATCAACATACAACTTTCCCATTGATTTTGTCACAAAAAAGTTCAGGGAACAACATATGTTGTCACTTTTCAGCTCTTCTTTTCCTAACCCCTTTTCTAGCTCTAAATAGAGGTTAACATAATGATTCCCACACTACAGTTTTGGAACTATTTGACTGTTTCTTGAACTTCTAAAAAGCTTAATTGTAGGAACAATTTGCTGCTAAAAGCAGCGTTTAAAAAAGGTTAATTTTAATTTATTTAAAAAACTTTTGAATATTTATAAAATTCAGAAAAGTATATATAAGAAAATAACAATTATCCATATTTTCCCCTCTCTCAAAATGAACTGCCATGGAAATATTGGTCCATTTGCTTTCTTTCTTTATCTCTTTTATTCTTCCTCCTCCTCCTCCTTTTTTTTATTTGGAACGAAGTCTTTCTCTGTCATCCAGGCTGGAGTGCCATGGCGTGACTTCGGCTCACTGAAACCTCTGCCTCCCCGGTTCGAGCAATTCTCTTGCCTCAGCCTCTGGGGTAGCTGGGACTACAGGCGTGCGCCACCTTGCCCAGCTAATTTTTGTATTTTTAGTAGACAGAGTTTCACCATGTTGACCAGGCTGGTCTCGAACTCCTGACTTCAGGTGATCCACCTGCCTATGCCTCCCAAAGTTCTGGGATTACAGGTGTGAGCCACCACACCCAGACTCCTCCTCTTACTTCTTCTTCTTCTTCCTCATTCTTTCCTCTTTATTCCTCCTCCTCTTCTCCCTCCTCCCCTTTTTCCTTACTCCTTCCTATTTTTTCTTTCCTTTCTCCTTCCCCTTTCCTCTCCTCTTTCTCTTCCTCCTCCTTCTTTCTCTATGTCATCATTACTTGATCTATTTTGTTAAAATTACATTTACAAGTATAAAGAATAACATGAAACGAAAAATAAAGTACTTATAAAATCAAACTAAAAACAGAGACAATGAAGTATATTGTAAAACCGTATCCACCACTATGAACATTAGGTAACTACCATTTCCTGTTTTACATCTAGAAGAAGGCTAAACAGAGAGAATGATAGATAAGTAGATACATAAAAACAGATGTAATGACTGCTATTATAATTTAGAAATATTAAATTTGATTTTAAAATTTTATCAAAAAAACAATTTAAAATTGAGTAAACTTCATGAACTTCAAATAAATATTTCTTTATTACAAGAGATATTTCATAAAAGATTCCTTTAGATTTACAAAAGAGATCATGAAATGTATTAGGTAGTCAGATTCCCATTTTTAGCCTGTGTTTGCGTACCATGTGTAATTAGGACATGGGTATTGTCACAGATCTCCTCCTGTTAGCCAATGTGTTGTTTTATTTTAAATACCTGAAAATGTTTTCACTGGGTTCAATATTCTTGGCTTATGTTTGTTTTCTCTGGAGCCTGTGTAGATGTTGCTCTGTTGTCTTCTGGCATTGAATCTAACCACAGATGTGTTAATAGTCATCCTGCCTGAGATTTCTCCCTAATAGGTTATTTGTTTGTTTTCCTTTCTGAATGCTTAAATAATTATTTCTTCATCTGTGAGGGACTAACCAGTCTATGTTTTGGTGTGGAAGGTCTGTGTCAACTTTCATTATTTTCATCTCATATATTGTTTTATTTTACTGTTGTTATGATGTGATTCTACAGAATTCATGCTTTTGTTAATTTGTCTTCTGTTGTGAACAATTATGAGTAATGTTTTTGTTGAGATTTTAATTTTTTTCTGAAATGAATTCCTGTTTTTTATGCCCTATTTCCTCTCCTTCTGTATTATTTTTTCTTTCCTCCCATTCCTTCGTTCCCTCTTACATATATTTGTGTTATTACCAAGCTATTTCTTTTTATCTGGCTTATGCTTGGTGTATTAGTCTGTTCTTGCATTGCTATACAGAAATACCTGAAATGAGGTAATTCATAAAGAAAACAGGTTTAGTTGGCTCATGGTTCGGGAGGCTGTGCAGTAAGCATAGCAGCTTCTGCTTTTGGGGAGGCCTCAGGGAGCTTCCAATCATGGTGGAAGGCAAAGGGAGTGAGCCATCTTGCATGGCAGGAGCAAGGGAGTGAGGCATCTTACATGGCAGGAGCAAGAGAGGGAGACGGAAGGTGCAACACACTTCTAAACAACCAGATCTCATGAGAACTCACTCACCATCATGAGAACAACACCAAGAGGATAGTGTTAAGCCATTCATGAGAAATTGCCCCCGTGATCCAATCACTTCCCACTAGGCCTCACCGCCAACATTGGGGATTACAATTCAACATGAGATTTGGGCAGGGACACAGATCCAAACCATATATATCACTTAGGCTATTCTGTCCATGGTTCATTTGCTCTTAAATAGATTGAATGAAACGTGACTCTCCTAATATCTTACACTAATTTTTCTCTCCAAGCTAGATCTGGGGTTGGGGATTGTGTATCTTAATCACATTTCTGCAGATGTAGATGGGATTAGATGATGAGGGATGTGAGATGAGAGTGAATAAGGAAAACCCAGTTAAGGCTGTATGCCCTGCTTTTGAGATTTTGCTAAAAGTCTTGAGCCAAATTTTGTTCTACCTGTATGTAAGACAGATATTTCTTTCATGGTGGGACTACCCTTGGCTTTGAAACTTTCTCCAAGCTACTTACTATGCAGCTCTGGGCCCTTTAGTTGATCGAGTCATTTTTTTTGTTATCTTCCTTGCTTTTATTTTCTGATTTCATTACTTTTCAATACAAAAAGGAAAAAGAAAATGGATGCCCACTCAGTTTACTTCATTCCAGGTTTTGGGAAACATTGATAGTCAGTGATCAAGGGATTTTGCTGACTCATTTTTTTGTGGAGCTCCCAGACAATGAGATCAGTGTAAGGAAGCAAGTTTTATCTCCTGTTGCCACTACTATCTGCTAACAAATCTTCTGATTTTTTAAAATTTTATTTTCCATTTCACAGGTTTTTCAAGCTTATTCTGTTAAGTTATTCCATTTTTCTTGTTTATTATTAATATTTTTATTTACCCCAAAGTGTAGTAGCTCATTTTTTGTGCATTGAGAATGACAATTTTGTGTTATACTTGCAGTCCCCAAACTGAATTAATTCAGGAACTAGAACTCCTTTATAAGGTTTTAAAAATATGTTTCTTTATTTCAATTTTAAAAAGTAGTACAGCTATATTTATATTTTCTGATTTCTGATAATCATTTTCAGAAAAATGATTAAAACTTCACCATTCAGGTAAAATCTGGAATGAAATGAAAATATTCAAAATGATTATTTCAACATGCAAATATGTTGCTTCATTCTCACTTGCTCAGCCACGATAATTTTATTTATAGTTTTAATATATGAAGCCATTAAAGTTGTTCTCTTTGTTAGAGGTTGTCTTAATTTGGGTTGTCGCAGATGCAGAACATGAGACAGGGATTTGTGTCTGGTTGTTTATTTGGGAGGTAACCCCAGGTAAGGAAGAGGAAAGTGGGCAGAGAAGAGAAGTATTAACAGTGCTTCATTTTTGAGCCAGATACATACATAATAGCTAGAGAAGCTTTGGAAGCCACTCCTCACAATTATTCTGCCTGAGGAAGGAGGGAGCTGGGTTACTAATACTCTAAACATCTGCTAGTCATTGGTTGAGGGCTGTCTTGAGGTTGTTAATCCTGACATGTTTAGCCTGTTGTAGGGTCAGCAAAGCAGTCTTCATCTTGCCAGAGAAAAGTCTCAGGCAAAGCAACGTAGGTGCTGAGAGTTGGAAGATGAGCCGGTGAGCCCTGAATTAGTCATGGGAAATTATCATGGGCCTGATGGCATCTGCTCCAGATAGACTGGTTTTCTGCCAATTTGCTATCATGTGCTGTGGTGATACAGTAGCCAAATGAATACAAATTGTTTTTAAATTATGTGTTAAAACCTGACAGGATACAATTGCTTAGGAAAGAATAAAATTCTTTAATGCTCATAGAATTCATGGTAGACCCAAGTATCTTGTAAGAAACTAATAATTTATAAATAACAAGGTTTTACCTATTTTTTACCTATTTTACTCAAGTACATTTTACTCAATGTATGCTTTGATTTCTCTCAAGTGACTCTTGAAAACACAAAAGTTCCTAACAAACCACTCGAGAATAGTATGTAACAACATTATAAGGCACGTTCTAGGAAATCACTATAGATGAATCAAAAGAATGAAATTCTACTATAACATTACAAAAAGGAAGAAAATTCACTGAACAATATTAACTTAAAGAAGTTTAGCTTCTATTTCAACATTGGTTAGAACATTTTAGCCTCTCTTTCCTCAGAAGCCTCATTATGATCATAGCATTGAAAGGCAAATAATAATAAACCCAGAATGACAAAGAGAATTAAAACAAGTAAGAGCTCAACAGATTTTTAGAAGTTAGAAAGTCTACTGTTTGAACAATCACTGTATTTCAGTCTATGAAGCTGTTGACCAGAATATGGCCCTAGAAGACTCTAGCGGAGTGAGAGTCAGCCTGCAAACCAAAACTTCAGAAAGGCACTGCAATGGGAGTTGGAGGAAAGGAAAGAGAAAAATAACAAGAACGGAGGTAGAAATTGAAGGATTAATTTAAGGTCTGTAACAAAACAGCTGTGCTGAACTTTGCTTAACCAGGAATTAAGCAGCCTAGTATAAATAGCTACTACCAACACACAAGGGTCTTCTACAAAGTTATTGGATGCAACTTCTTGGGAGAACTAAGGCATTTGGTACAGGTGATGGTGCCCTGGAATAAAACCAGGACTTTTAATTCTGTTATTTAATTCATCAATTTATAAATTATGTTATTTAATAGAACCATGTATAACCCAACAGTCTTTCCTTGCCTGATCACCCTAAATTGAAACCTTATAGTTGATAGCACAGACCTCCTGGTCTGGCTTGCCACTCTGAGAAAAAGTCAATTAGAAAAAAAACAAATTTATTCAAAGGTAAAAGAAATGCATACCAGCTACCTAAGTATTCATCCCTGTTCTTCATTCTTAAATAAGAAATAATGGTTAAGTATTACCATGTTTATGAAAAAAATATAGCAATATAAAAAAGATAGCTCTAGATTGAAGAAAAGCTGAAACATGAGGATAGAGATAATTCTTAAAATGATCTCTTTAAAACAGAGGTATCTTCAAAACAGAACAACACTAAAACAAAACCCTAAAACTAATATTAATCTTTCAAAGTAATTAGGAAACCATTGCATTCATAAAATGTGAAGAATAGCTATGAAATATGAAAATTACAGATCATGAAAATAACTCAAAATTTGATTTTAAAATAATCAATTGAAGAATGATACATTAATAAAATATTAAATTGAAAAATTAAGAGAAAAAATTATTCATAGAAAATATTTTATAAAACTTGAGAAATGTTGGGAGACCAAGGAGGGTGGATCACCTGAGATCAGGAGTTCGAGACCAGCCTGGCCAACATAGTAAAACTCCATCTCTATTAAAAGTACAAAAATTAGCCGGGCATGGTGGTGCACACTTGTAGTCTCAGCTACTCGGGAGGCCGAGGCAGGAGAATTGCTTGAACCTGGGAGAAGGAGGTTGCAGTGAGCCGAGATTGCGCCATTGCACTCCAGCCTGGGCGACAGAGTGAGAACCCATCTCAAACAAAAACAAAAACAAAACAAACAAACAAACAAAAACCTTGAGAAATGGAGAGTTACTACAGAACATTCAACATCCAGCTTATAGCAGTCCTAGAAAGAGAGTTAGAAAAGGTAGGAAAGAGGAAGTAATCAAAAATTACACAGCAAAATCTAAAGTGGAAGGGAACTGTGAGTCTTTAAAATGAAGGAGTCTGTTGATGAATATGAAAAGAACTACACCCATTCACACGTGTGTGGTATCATGAATAATGAGACCATCCCAAACTATCAATCAGTTGAGAATATTTGAATTCGTCAAGACTTTGGACAATATCATTTTGTTACAGGATCCTTGGGGTGTTGCTTTTCTCCCTGGGAACCTCTGTGGCTGCTGGTGCCTTTTTGGCTGAGTTTTGCTAGGGCCCACTGGGCTCATTCTGCCCACTCGACCTGGCAGGCTGCACTCTGCTCACACTATCAGCCTGGATCCCATGCCTGCCAAGGGCAAGCCAGGTGTGGAGCAGTGAGGGGTGTATGAGTGAGCAGGCATAGGGTCCAGCCACTGTGCACAGTCAGGCGTGCCAGCTGCTGCAGCAGGGCGGCCGCTCCAGGTGTAGGAACAGGTGCCAACCCTCGGAAGTTTGCAGCTGGACCAGGTGCACCACAAGCAGCTTCCATGGTTGCCACCAGGGAACGCAGTGGTGCCCAGAAGATTGGAAACTCCAAGAACCACAGGGCTCCAAAGAGGGAGTCACAGCCTTGGCTTGGGGAGCTCCCAGACCTGGGGTCCCCGAAGGGCCACAGCTCTTTTCTCATTTTCTTCACCTACAAAGTGGCAAGCAAGGGATGTGTTTTAGCCCTGATAACATTATAGTTCTTTTAGCCCTGTTATTTGGCAGGTCCCAAGTTCTTGTCATGTGTCCAGGAGGAATGCGGCACACGGACAAGTGGATGGTGAGCAAGTTGAAGAGGAGCTTTATTGATTGACAGAATAGCTCAGAGTAGGCCCTGGAAGGGGTAGCTCCTCTCTGGAGCCAGTCATCCTGATGTCTGCTGCTCTCAGCAGAGAGGAGGCCTGGAGTGAGTAGCTCGTCTCTACAGCCTGATGTCTGCTCAGCTTTGGCTGAGCCCAAGGCTTTATGGGTCTCAGAGGGGAGGAAGTGTGTACCAGTTGGTCTGTGGGTGGCCAGGGATACATCAGAAAAGGCACCACAAGTTTCCACTTCCATTGTGGGAGTAGCAGCCTGGTCTCCAGTCTTCAGGCCCTCTCTGACTTGAAGGTGGGACATCTCCAGGGACCCCCCTCCTTTTACCCAGGAGCCTGTCTGCATCCCAGTGCCATTCATGGCACCCTGGCTGTAGGTGCCACGGGACATCTGCAGGCCAGTGCCAAGCTTCCCTCAGCCCCCCATCAGCTTGTCTCCTATGCTCATTGGTGCCCAAAGTCCCGAGGGGACTGAGGTGGCAGGAGGCTGGCATATCAGCACTGCCCTGAGCATCTACACACCTGGCCAGGCTGTGACAGAGCCTTGGCTCAGCCCTGAGTTTGCTCTGAGATTGAAGTAGGCACAGACAACAGGAAGAGCCAGGCAGTGGGAGCAGGCATTTCCAAGCCTGCAAGGGCAGGAGGGATTTACTAGGTCCCCAAGAGTATGTGTGGGTCTGCAGGCATGATTTGGTCACCTGCAGCCGCACAGGAGCGCAGGTCTGCAGCCGTGGTTTGGGTGGCTGCAGCTGCACCCAGCAAGGCAGGACTCCTGTCAATGGGATCCAGGGTCCCCATGGTCCATCTGCTACAACTTGGATGGCTGTCAGCCTGCTTAACCCAGGAAGCTCCCAAACTACTAATTTGGAAGGGGTGGGGATCCCACTTTTTGCCCTAACTCCCCCGCTGACTCCACAGAGTGGTTGCAGGCCTGGGCTGGCACTTCCTGCTGCGGCTTGGCGTGAATGGCAAGCAGCCTGCTCCCAGACAGGCTGCCAACTGCCATTCATTTGTGTATCTTTTTCGTAGCACTTTCCCTGATATTTCTCTAGCATATGAAGAAAATAAGAGTGGATTTATGAATAAACAAGAAACCTAGTTCATGTGAATCCAGACAAGCGTGAATATTAAAGTATGAAAGCAGAGAGATGCAGGTAAAGAGTTTTTTGACCACGTGTTTCTAATCTCAGATTGAAAAGCAGATATACAGCACTTTAAGAATCGAATTATGTTTCAGGGAAAGAGGCCTTTATGTAATAATAGAATTTTGTGTGTGTTTGCATGTGTTGTGGTGTTTTGTGGGTTTGTGTGTAATGTCTTTACATATTACATAAAACCCATTGAAACTATGGTGAAGATTTTTTGTTGTTTTTTGTTTCATTGGCCAGCGTGGGAAAGGAAACGGCAACCTGAGTCCAGAAAAGCCAAATTACATATAAGAAAATCTTGATCCAGAGTATGAATCAAAATCAAGACCCTGGAATTAATTTTGAAGCAACAGGAGTAATAAGGAAGTCCATAATCTTTATCCTTACCTTGAAAATATTATCTTGTTTAACTGAGGTTGAGGGAACAAAAAATACAGTCGCTGAAAATAATTATTCAAAAGTTTGTATTTTTTAAACAAAATGGATAATAATACACATATTGAACTCGAGAGGATGATTGTTATATTTAATACATGTTTATCGGATGTTCTTTCGTAATTTGTAATTATACTATTTATATTTACTTATAATAAACGTATAGTTAATTTATACACAGTTATGGAAAGAGCAAATTGTTTGCCTTATGTTGCTTTTATGCCCTTATATTGACACTTTATTAAAAGTCGAAATATTTTTCTAATTATGAATGTTTTTTGGTGATGGAGGATGGTTCCAAACTTATAAAATTGCCTAAGAACACCTTTTAACCCTCTTTTCATTATCAACAAGATGGGAAAATAAAGACAAATAAAAGCACGCACGTTAAAAAATCAGGCAGATTTAAACTCTAAAATTTAATTCTTAAAAGATTTAAGAGCCCGGGAAAATGGGCAAGAAATAATTTGCAACAAATATGAATTCCCAAGCAGTCAATAAATCTTATACTAGGCAATTCATTGTGAAATGTTTAACTTATTTCAAGGAAAAGGAAACCTCAACAATTATTTTAATAACAGATGACTTTTGTTATCTAATTACAAACGCTATCTCTTTGTTGCTATCTTTAATCTATTTTCAAAAGTAATGTTGAGACTATTTCCTATTAAAAATGGATTATTTGAAAAATCTACACTGTAAAACATATTTGCATTTGCACAGTCAATTGTGGTTGTATGATGACAGCTTTGTATCTATCTGTAGTAAAATTTACAGTTTTATTCGCATGGCTGCATGAGACACATTTGTAATATTAAGGCACACATATGTTAGGAATATAATTTGAAAAACTCTACAGAAAACTAACCTGTGCTTCATTGCGATAGGTGTCATTTAGGTTCTCTGTGACATGCTTTGAGGTCTACAGCTTAACAGAGATATGGGACACCTGGAGGGTCAATGAAAAGGATTAAAAGATTGACAAGATAGTGATTGGAAAGAGAAATTGGAATTTAGTTTGGCAAAAAAAAAAAAAAAAAAAAAAAAAAAAAAAAAATGAGAATAACTAGTCACTTCTGCTATTTTAACTGGGTGACCTTGTATAAATCACAATGGGGGCTTAGTTTCTCCATCCTTAAAATTAATGGACTATTTTAGAATATCTTTAAGATCACTTCCACATCTAAATTGTATAATTGTCAGGAAGACTAGCACAGAAAAGGTATTCTCTTCAAATAGCTTCAACTGAAGCAAGAGAAATTTAAACTAGATATTGTAAGTGAAAAAAAAAAGCAACTCTTAAGATTCTTCTGAAAGAATCTTTTCTTCCTATGGATTTAAAAAAAAACAGGAACCTAATTTGTGTGGAAAAAGTATTTCTGTACTTGTATATTGGGAGACAATGGGAATAAATCTGTTTTAAAAAATTAACAATCTTAAAAATCTAAGTTTTGAAAAACAAAAGTCAGCCATACCTTTAGTCATGCTACCACTTGCTCTAGCCACTCCCGACTCACCAACATTTTCATCATCCTAAATATTATTTGTAGGCACCACCCCCTTCACAGGGCCTTTGTACATGCTGTTCCTTTGGGTTGGAACACTTTTCCATCCCCCTTTAAGCCTAATCATCATAAAGATATCTGTTTAAACATGCTTTCCCCAAGGACATTCCTTAAATTTCCTCATATCAAATGCCCTGTTAAGAACTCTTTTAGCACCAAAATATCTCCCTTACATAGACCATGTCAGAGATGATATTTTCATTTTATTTGTCTATTTATTTGAATGTGGTCTGTTTCCTGCATCTCCTCTCTATAACTCCATGATGACAGGTACCAATGAGGATTTCATCGAGGATACAGTCCCAGTGTTTTGACACAGGCCTGGCACATGGAAAACATAAAATATACTTATGTTGAATGAAGGAATTAGTGTTTTTAAACCCTTGTCCACATTCTAGCAAGTCCTAGCTCGCCCTTCAATATCATTTTTTCCTAGATTTATAATTTTGAGGATCAACAAAGTTTGTATACACTCATGATTTTTTCCTTTACTTTTACTCTCATATTATGGGTAATCCTTTTTAATTCAAGAATCCTAATTCAAGAAATAGATTGTTAGGATAATGAGATAGTTGAAGAATAATGTCATGCACTATAAAAACAACCACACCATATTAACAGGGCATGGGCTCTAGTCTAAAATTTGACTTATGTGCTCTATCCCTTGTTCCTTGTTCTTGCTTGTGTGTAAAATAGGATTAATAATACAGTATTTGCTTTGTACATCATGCTGGATGATTTTATGTATAAAAATAAGATAATTCCCAATATTGTTGTCACTCTGCTGTCTATTAAACTGAGTATATTTATCAAAATATAGCCAGGAAAAGAAGCAACAAAGTATGAATAGTTCTTGTTATTGTATGTTTGGAGCTCTTTCTGTAATACAAGCAAAATTCAAATAGGCTTAAGGAAGAAAAATCTGTTAGCTCATACAAACTGAAAATTTCAAAAGCAGTTCAGGTACACCTGGATTAAAAGGCTTAAATGTTGTCCTGAGTCCTTTGGTTTTACCTTTACTCTGCTTTCATTTTTGTTAGCTTTAGTCTCAGGTGGGATCACATGTGGTAGCCAATATGGCTATACATGGCTATATATCTTTCTCAGTTTCTGCCTCGAATGTCCCAGTATCCATTGGTCTGTCCTGTCTCATATATTATTCCCTGAGCCAATCATTTTGGCATTTGATTAGTTATGCCTGAGGCAAAATCCCCCTTTTTTGACTAAATGGTAGGGTTAATCATATTCACATATGGACTGAATTGGGGGTAGAGAAGGAAGGAAGTTAGAGGTTTTATTGGAAAAGAATACACTCTTTGGGAGAAAGGGATACTAGAAAGGCAAAATATGTCTACCACAATATTTATCTTGGTACTGGGTTTACCTGTAATCTGTTATGCACCTTTTGCTTCTCCGTATTTTTAAATAATTCTATAATAGCCATGTATTGCATGAATAATAACAATACAAATGAGATGCTGTACACAATAGTGTACTCTAAACTCTAGGGATCTATATAATGCAAGAGATTATTATGATTGACTGAATTTTTTTTCAAATAGTAGAAATAGGATAAGAAAAAGCATCAACCAAAACATCTTCAAATCCCCAGCATTTTAGAGTAATTGAGAATGTTCCTGTAATTTTAAAAAAATATGCCTGATCTAAGGAAATAATTTGAAATTTTTTTCTAGCATAAATCAGTTGTTGCTTGTCTATTTACTTTGAATGCCAGTGAATAATTGTGGCTCCTTATGAAAACTCAGCACCTATGTCTCTTTGTGCTTTATGGCTTAAGAGAATATTTTCTCATTTTTCCATTTTTGAATCATGTTCCATTATTTTATCTCTAGTATTTCAGATGGTCAGTAAATTGGACCTGTACATGGATCTTAGAGTTGATGGAGTCTCTTGCTAAAAAGTGACTCACAATGGTATCATTTGATTTTCAACAGGGTTCCACGAGTGCATTCTATTGAGCCAATCATACCGAGAGAAACAATCTAAATAATTGTCTTCAACTGAAACTTACTGTGATTTTTTTTTTTTTCTCACTCCCTCATCTTTCATAGTTCTTCAAAGGAGTCAGTTACAGTAGGGTTCTATGTATGATCAATTTTCTTAGGTCAGGTTACCCAGGAAACAGAATCTGAGGCAGAGATTTGCAGGCAGGAGGGTGTGTGCTGGGGAGTGCCCCTGGAATACCACCTACAAGGGAGTAATGAAGTAAGATTCCACAGAGGGAAACATTACATTGTGATGTCGTTGGAACAGAGACCATCAGCTGACCCTACAGGTAGCTATGGAGCTGCAATGACCCTTCAGAATTGTCCCAGATGGAGGCAATACAGCTGCGCTTTTGTCCTCCTACAGAAACCAGTGTGGGCTGCCTCTGGGAAAGACACACGATGTGGGTGAGGCAGCTCCTTTTGGACCAACGCCATTCTTTGTTGTTTTTTTCTTTTCCATTTTCCTCAATCCAATTTCATGACCTCATTTTTAAAATCAATGTTTAATTTTTGTGACTATGTAGTAGGTGTATATAATTATGGGGCACATGAGATATTTTGATACAGGCATATAAGGCATAATAATCATTTGAGGGTAAATGGAGTATCCACCCCCTCAAGCATTTATCTTTTGTCTTAAAAACAATCCAATTATACTTTTTAGTTATTTGTAAACGTACAATTAAACTTTTATTGACTATAGTCACCCTGTTGTGCTATCAAATATTAGACCTTATTCTTTCTAACTACTTTTTTTCTTGTAGCCATTAACCATCCCCACTTCCCTCCATCCCAGTCCACTACCCTTCCCAGCCTCTGATAACCATCCTTCTACTTAATTAGTGCCATTTGTAAAGGGGACTCACCTGTAAGCCTTCAGCAACCAGCATTCCTGGTAAATGGAGGAGTACCTCTGTAAGCACAACACAGCTTTTGCTACATATATCTGTTGAATTTATAGTTCTATTTAGACATTGAAACAAAAATAACATTTGAGTAATCTGAATAATTAGAGCAAAAATCTAATTAAAGGCTTTGCTGTTTATATTTAGCTATTAAAATTAGTTTAATTTTCTAGGATGAATTTAGTTACATTTTTTCAATCTTTTAATTCATTCCTAAAGATTCCATTTTTTCCAGTATTTTTTTTTCTTCAGCCCGTCGAACTTTCTTAAATTCTTACAGTTTAGCTTGTCTGGCAACTAATTGTCTTTGTTGTTCTTTGATTTGAAAATGCTTTTATTTCCTATCCATTCCTAAGGTATATTTTTGCTGAATATACAATCTGAGTTGAAAGGTTTATCTGTTTGTTTGTATGTTTTTCCTGTCAATACTTTAAGGACTTTGTGACACTGACTATTGGTCTTGATAGATTTTGATGAGAAATTCACAGCTATTCAAATTGTTATTTCCTTCTGTGTAATATATTAGTTTTGTCTGTAATGTCATTTTTTGTAGTTTATTATGTGTCTAACCATGGTTTTCTTAGAATTTATCCTATTTGGAATTTATTAAGCTTTGAGATTCTCTAAATTTTTGTATCTCACTAAATTTAGGATATTTTCAGGTATATTTCTTCAAATACATATCTGGTTCTGTGAAGAATGATGGCGGTATTTTGATGGGAATTGCATTGAATTTGTAGATTGGTTTTGGCAGTATGGTCATTTTCACAATATTGATTCTACCCATCCATGAGCCTGGGATGTGTTTCCATTTGTTTGTGTTGTCCGTGATTTATTTCAGCAGTGTTTTGTAGTTTTTCTTGTAGAGGTCTTTCACTCCTTGGTTAGGTATTTTCCTAAGTATTTCATTTTTTTGCAGCTATAGTAAAAGGAGCTGAGATCTTGATTTGATTCTCAGCTTGGTCGCCATTGGTGTATAGGAGAACAATCCTAAAATTCATATGGAACCAAAAAACAACCTGCATAGCCAAAGCAAGACTAAGCAAAAAGAACAAATGTGGAGACATCACATTACCTGATTTCAAACTATGTGAGGCCACAGTCACCAGAACAGCATGGTACTGGTATAAAAATAGGCAAATAAACCAACAGAACAGAAAATAGAGAACCCAGAAATAAACCAAAATATTTGCAGCCAACTGATCTTTGACAAAGCAAACAAAAACATAAAGTGGGGAAAGGACACCCTACTCAACAAATGGTGCTGGGATAATTGGCAAGCACATGTAGGAGAATGGAACTGGATCCTTGTCTCTCACCATATACAAAATCAACTCAAGATGGATCAAGGACTTACATCTAAGACCTGATACTGTAAGAATTCTAGAAGATAACATCAGAAAAATCCTTTTAGACATTGGCCTAGGCAAGGTTTTCATGACCAAAAACCCAAAAGCAAATGCAGTAAAAACAAAGCTGAGTGCCTGGGGCTTAATTAAAGTAAATAGCTTTTGCATGGCAAAAGGAACAGTCAGCAGAGTAAACAGACAACCCACGGAGTGGGAGAAAATTTTCACAATCTATACATCAGACAAAGGCCTAATATCCAGAATCTACAACCAACTCCAACAAATTAACAAGAAAAAGACAAATGATCTTATCAAAAAGTGGGCCAAGGATGTGAATAGGCAATTCTCAAAAGAAGGTTACAAATGGCCAATAAACACATGAAAAAATGCTCAGCCTCACTGATGATCAGGGAAATGCAAAAGAAAACCGCAACTCGATACCCCCTTACTCCTGCAAGAATGACCATAATCAAAAATAAAAAAATAACAGATGTTGGGGTTGATGTGGTGAACATGGAACACTTCTACACTGCTGGTAGGAATGTAAACTAATACAACCACTATGGAAACAGTATGGAGATCCCTTAAATAACTAAAAGTAGAGCTACCATTTGATCTAGCAATACCACTACTGGGTACCTACCTAGAGGCAAAAAATCAGTATACTAAAACGATACTTGCAGACATATGTTTATAGCAGCACAGTTCGCAAATGCAAAAATGTGGAGCCAACCCAAATGCCCATCAATCAACGAGTGGATAAATAAACTGTATATATGATGGAATACTGCTGAGCCATAAAAAGGAATGAATTAATAGCATTTGCAGCAACCTGGATGGGATTGGAGACTATTATTTTAAGTGAAGTAACTCAGGAATGGAAAAGCAAACGTCATACGTTCTCACTGTTAAGTGAGATCTAAACTATGAGGATGCAAAGGCATAAGACTGACACAATGGAGTTTGAGGACTCGGGGGAAAGGGTGGGAAGCGGGTGAGGGGTAAAAGACTACAAATTGGGTTCAATGTGATAGGTTCACCTAAATCTCACAAATCACCACTACAGAACTTACCCATGTAACCAAATATTACCTATTCCCCAAAAACCTATGGAAATAAAAAAAAAAATTTTAAAAAAGAAAGATAAAAAAAATACAGTTCTGCCCTAATCACTTCATTCTTTCATTTTGGGACTCAATATCACTTACTTTAGACTTTTTACTGTTGTTCCAAAAGTCCCTTAGTCTTGTTCAAGTTTTTAATTAACCTTTTTTCTGTTCTTGAGCTGTGGAAATTCTATTGATCTGTCTTCAAGTTTACTGACATTTTTGTCTGTAGTATGTATACTGTTATTGAGCTTTCCCACTGAACTTCATATTTAAGATACTGCATTTTCATTTTTTTTAATATATTTTATTTTCTGCTGATGTTTCCCATCTTTTATACATTTTAGATGTATTCATTATAAATGTTATAATAGATAGTCATAACAGCTTCTTTAAAGTTCTTGTCTGATAATTCCACAATCTGTGCATTGTGTGATTCACAACTGTTGATTGTTTCTTCACTTAAAAATAGGTTGCGTTTTCCTAGGTTTTTCAATGTCAATTAATTTGGGATTGTATCCTTGTTATTGTTAATGTTGCATTGTATAGACTCCGATTTCTTTTATAATCCTCTAGGGGATGTGGATGTTTTTGTTTTAGGAGGCAATCAATCTGGTTACATTCTGACTCTAAGACCTATCTTGTTTTGTGGGTGGTGGTTTAAAGCTCAGTCCAGTTCTTTAAGCCTTCGCTATGCTAGTTTCAGAGGCAAAGCTAAACATCATTTAATCAGAGGATCTTGCTTTATTCTAAGTAAGTTAAACTCAAGAATTTCATTTTTCTTTATTATTAAGCAAAGTCAATAATTATCAATTTAAAATGGAAATATCCTAACTAAAAAACTGGGATGGGATATATCAATTAACTGAAAACCTTGCCTGTTATAGATTTACAACAGAGAATATTTTGATGTATTTTTTGAAAGCAGATTTGTTGGATACAAGTTTACTTTTTAAGATGATGTGTCCAGCTTCTTGACGATAACAGAAATAATTTATTGCAGGAGGAAGATGGTATCAAATAAGGCTTTGAATTATTGATATCAGTTTTATATTTGATGATATATAATGTTGTAAGCAATTTTTAAAAGGCATAAATAGTTAAGAATTCTGCAATAATAAAAGGAAAATCAGACAACTGAGATTAACCAAGAGAATAACTACACATTATAATTATAAC
>NW_016828761.1:23957-27258 GCF_001698545.2 Rhinopithecus bieti | reverse complement strand
CTTCTTCCTTGGTCAGAGAAGCAGTGATTGTCCTTCTGTGGTGAATATTCAATTCAATTCCTCTCTCTGTCTTTGGGCCAAGATGTGGGTGCAGTCATGATAACTGTGTGGCAGAGCAGGGAAAATAAGGTCCCAGCTTTCAGGCCAAAGGGCCAAAATAGAGCCCTGGCAACTGGAAAGAATCCGGAAGATGGTCCAGGTGGAGGAGCATGGAGAAGAGACCTCACAAAGTTCCATACCATGGAATACTGCTCAACAGTAAAAAGGAACAAACTGTTGACATACATAACAAAATAAATGAATCTCAAAAATATTATACCAAGCAAAATAAGCCAGCCCCAAAAGCTTACAGACCATATAATGTCATTTATGTAACATTTCCAAAAAGACAAAAATAAAGCGACAGAAAATAGATCAGTAGCTTCCAGGGTTTAGGGATGGTGGTGGGTATAATTACCAAGGGGTAACACGAGGGAGTATGCTGAGGTCATGGAATGGTTCTGTGTCATAATTCTGGAGACTAAATGAAACAATACATATGTTGAAACTCATAAAAGTATGTACTAATAAAAAATTGACTTTTACTGTATGTTAATTTACAAAAATAAAAGTAAAAGGATGATAAAAGATATACAAAGCAAACACCAATTCAAATAAACCTAGCATGACTACAGTATCAAACAAAATAGATCTCAGAGCATAGTACTAAAATTAAGCAGGTAATTTCATAATAAAGGTCAGTTTACCAAGAGAACATAAATTCCTTAGATGTTTGTGTGTTTAATAGCAGAGTTTCAAAATGCATGAAGCAAACTCTGAGAGAACTACAAATAGAAATAAACAAATTTACAATTATAATTGGAGATTTCAATACCATTATCTCAATAATTGATTTTAAAGGTGACAGAAACCAGTAAATATACAGAAATCAGCAAGGATTTGAAACAACACTATCAACCAACTTGACCTAATTGGCATTTACAGAATACTTCACCAAAGAACAGTAGAATGCAAATTATTTTCAGGTATATGTGAAACATTTACAAGATAGATCATATTCTGGGCCATAAAACTAGCCTTAAAAAATTTTAAAGGATTCAAGTCATACAAATTATTAATATGTTCTCTGACCCCAGCTTAATTATATTAGAAATCAAAATAGAAAATCTCTGGAAAATCTCCAAACGTTTTGAAACTAAAACATACTTCTAAATAACCCATGAAGAAATCAAAAGAAAAACTAGCAAGCATTTTGAACTAAATGAAAATATAACATCAAAATTGTGGAGTGCAGATGAAGCTCCACTTAGGGGAAATTTATATCAGTCAATGACTATATTAAAAGAAGAAACATCTCCTATGAAAGATCTGTTTCTTTCTTTAAAACTAGAAATAGAAGAGCCAATTTATCCCAAATTAGGCAGAAGAATCGCAATTATAAAGATCATAGTGGAAATCAATGAAATAGAAAACAGAAAGACAGAAAAGCAGTAAGACCAAAAGCTGTTCCTTTGAGAAGCTCTATAAAACTCTAACAAGACTGATTAGGGGAAAAAAGAGAGAAAATACAAATTACCAATGCCAGGATGAATAGAAGTGGCACAAACTAGAGATTCTACAGGTATTAAAAGGATAACAAGGAAATACGAACAACTTCATGCCAATAAATCTGACAACTCAGTTTACACGGACAAATTCTGTGAAAGACACAAGCTACTAAAGTTTTAGAAGAAATAGATAAGCTAAATAGCTACATGTCTACTATAAAATTAAATTTTAATTTAAAATTGTTTCCCCAAGGAAAACTCTAAGATGAAATTATTTCACTGGCGAAATCTATCAAGCATTTAAGGAAGAAAGAACACCAATACCCCACAAACAAATCCAGACTATTAGGAGGAGAGCATATATCCCAAGTTATTCTACATGGCCAGTGTAAAGGTAAACTGAGGCTGGAGCCGAACCGGGAACGAAGACACAAGGCAAATGGCAGTGAGAATAGCCTTTATTATCGCGGGCGAGTTTCCTCGGTCCAAAGGTGCGGGCCAAGGAAGTCGCACTGAGGGAGGAGGGTAGGGGCTTTTTATACCCCGAGAGGTAGGGAGGCTGGTTGTGCAAACAGGACCTGGGGGGTCTTGAAACTACTAGGGCAGGAGTTGAGTAAGGGTCATGAGGAAGGGGTCTTTGGAAACTGTTAACCGAAACTGCTGTTTACTAACTTGTGGAATGCAGGTGAGCTGCAGTTCATGGGGGAGTATGGTTGCCCAGCCAGAACTCTGAGGCATGTAAGTCTGCTGGTGTGTACAAGGGTGAAGGGAGTCTTTAACAAAAGGCCTGCTACCCCAGGTAACACCGCCATGTTGGGTCTAGTTTCCTGCCTAACAGCCAGCATTATTCTAATACCAAAACCAGACAAGACAATCACAGAAAGCCAAGATCAAAATCCACTGGGCACAAAGATGTAGAACTTTTCAACAAAATTTTAGCAAGCCAAATTTACTGATATATAATAATAATAAATACATCATGACCAAGTGAAGAGTTTATACCTCCAATGCAAGGTTATTTTCACAATCAAAAATTAATCAATATAAATCACCATACTAACAGACTGAAAAGAAAATGCTAAGATCATTTCTTAATTGCTACAGAAATAAAAGGCATTTGTCAAAATCCAACATTCATTCCTGATTTTTTTTTAAAGTAAACTCGCCAGATGTGGTGGCTCATGCCTGTTATCCCAGCACTTTGGGAGGTCGAGGCAGGAGAATTGCTTGAGCCAGCTGTTTGAGACTAGCCTGAGCAATATAGTGAGACATCGTCTCTACAAAAAAAAAAAAAATTAAATTAGTCGAGTGTCGTGGCACACACATATAGTCCCAGCTACTCTGGAGGCTGAGGAAGGAGGATTGCTTAAGCCTGGGAGATGGAGGTTGCAGTAAGCCAAAATCATGCGACTGCACTCCAGTCTGGGTGACAGAATAAGACCTTGTCTCAAAAAAAAATTGGAAAATTAAAATAAATGTTTAGCAAGCTAAGAATAGGAGAGAACTTCCTCAAACCTACAGATAACATCATACTTAATGGTGAAAGACTGAATGCTTTCACCATTTTTCTGGAGGTTTTATCCAGTGCAATAAGGTAAGGAAAAAAAGGCATCAGACTGGAAAGAAAAAAGAAAAGAAAAAAACAAGAAAAGAAAAATAAAGGGAAAAGAAAAGAAAGGAAGGGAGGGCAAAGAAAGGAAGAAAAGGAATAACGAAGGAAGGAAGGAAGGAATGAAGGAAGGAAGGAAGGAAGG
>NW_016828761.1:5859-21086 GCF_001698545.2 Rhinopithecus bieti | reverse complement strand
CTTTCTTTCTTTTTTTTTTTTTGTTGTTGTTGTTGTTGTTGTTTTCTTTTCAGCAGGAGAATGGAAGAAACGCAGGCCAGCAAGAAGACATTCTGCATAATTCTGCTACTTCTATCAAGAATAAAATATTTATTATATCATTCATTCCAAACTTTTAGCCTTTGCTAATACATCTTTTTACATTTATAGTTAAGAAACACAATATTTATAGACATTGTATTTTAAAAGGTAAGACAATTTAGAGCAAGACTAGTAGAAATAAAAATACAAAACTACACCATCATCAAATCTGGGTTCAAGTCTCAGTGTTTTTCACTTACTGGCTATGTGAACTTCGGCAAGACTCCTAATCTCTCTGAGCTTCAGTATCCTTATCTATAAAATGGAGATAACAATTCTTGCCTTTTGTACCTCATAGCATTTTTTCAAGTATCGATGACGAAAGTATATATGAAACTGATTTATAAGCTGCCATCCAAATTAATTTAATCCACAAACAACATCAATAACAGCATTAAAAAGGCACTGAGTACTTTCTCTATCCCAGGGCTAAGCTCTTTATATGTATCATTTCTTAATAAAGTTTAATTTTAATTATAATTGACACATAATAATTGTACATATTTATGGGGTACAATGTGATGTTTCAATGCATGTATACATAGTATAATGATCAAATCAGGGTAATTACTATATCCATCATCTGAAATATTTATCATTTCTTTGTGACTTTGTGGCAATAACATTCAAAATCTTCTCTTGTAGCTTTCTTGAAATA
This sequence comes from Rhinopithecus bieti, assembly GCF_001698545.2. Lineage (NCBI taxonomy): Eukaryota > Metazoa > Chordata > Mammalia > Primates > Cercopithecidae > Rhinopithecus > Rhinopithecus bieti. The sequence goes on along the minus strand of NW_016828761.1, from coordinate 20,308 downwards.
TATATTACATTGCTATTTACTACTGTAACCCTAGCCCTAATGTGTAATAGAAAACCAAAATTTATTCTTTCTAACTGTAACTTTGTACTCATTGACCAATCTTTCCCAGTCCTCTCCTCTCCCCTACCCTCTCCAGCCTCTGGTAACCACTATTTTACTCTACTTCTTTGAGATTACCATTTTTAGATTCCAAATATGAATGAGAACATGCAGTATTTCTCTTTCATTGCCTGATTTATTTCCTTAACATAATGTCTTCCAGGTTCATCCATATTGCCACATATTACAGGATTTCATTCTATTTTATTGCTTAATGGTATTCCATTATATCTGTCTCTCTATCTATATCATATTTATATATAGATGTAGATGTAAAATTTTTTCTTTATCCATTCATTTGTAGATGAGCATTTAGTTTAATTCCATGTCTTAGCTATTGTGAACACCACTGCAATAAACATGAATGTGCCAATGTCTCTCCAACATGCTGATTTCCTTTGGATATATACCCAGTAATGGGATTGCTGGATCATATGGTAGTTCCATCATTAGATTTTTAGGAACTTCCATACTGCTTTTTATCATTGTTGTACTAATTTACATTTCCACCAACAGTATATAAGAGTTCCCTTTTCTCCACATCATCACCAGAATTTGTTATATTTTGTCTTTTTTATAATAACCATTCTAACTGGAATGAGATGATTTTGCATTGTGTTTCTGATTTGCATTTCTCTGATAATTAGTGTTGTGTAATTTTCCACATATCTGTTGGCCATTTGTATGTCTTATTTTGAGGAATGAAATGTCTATTCAGGTCTTTTGCTCATTTTTAATTGGATTATTTATGGGTTTTTTGTTTTGTTTTGCTTTTTTTGCTGCTAAGTTCCTTATACATTTTGGATATTAACTTCTTATCAGATGCATAGTTTGCAAGTACTTTCTTCCATTCTGGAGGTTGTGTCTTCATTTGGAAATGCAAAAGAGTCTGAAGGGCCAAAGCAATCATGAGCAAAAATAACAAAATTGATGTCATCACACTACCTGGTTTCAAAATATCCTACAAAGCTATAGTAAACAGAACAGCCTGGTTCTGGCATAAAAACAGACCCACAGGTCAATGGGACAAAATAGAGAACCCAGAAATAAATCCATGCATTTACAGCCAAGTGATTTTTTTTTATAAAGATGCCAAGAACACACATGAGGAAAGGACAGTCTATTCAATAAATGGTGCCAGGAAAGCTGGATATCCACATATGGAAGAATGAAACTAGTCTCTCACTACACACAAAAACTAACTCTAAATAGGTCAAATACTTAAAAGTAAAATCCAAAACTGTGAAACTACTAGAAGAAAATACAGAATAATGCTTCATGAAATTGGGGTGGGCAAGGATTTTTTAAATAAGACCTCAAAAGCAGAAGCAACGAAAGCAAATAGACAAATTGGAGTACATCAAACTAAAAAGCTTCTTTATAGCAAAGTAGCATCTCTTTTAATGATAATTAGTATGCTAGTAATACAAAAGGCGGACATTTATTAAGCAGCATCATGTACTGATCACAGGCATACAGAAACAACAACTTAGATCCTAGACCTTGAGGAGCTCACTGATAGGTGATATTTATAACAGATAAAATGTATGAATAGAAGAAGATACTAACTCTGCTTGGGTCAAGAAAAGTTTAACAGAAGAGGTACCATCCATTTAAGATGGATCATATACACCATGGAGTACTACACAGCCATAAAAAAGAATGAAATCATGTCCTCTGCAGTAACATGGATACTGCTGGGGGCCATTATCCCAAGCAAATTAAGGCAGAAACAGAAACTGAAATATCATATGTTCTCACTTATAAGTAGGAGCTAAACATTGGGTACACATGGACAAAAAAATGGAAATAATAAACATCGGGGATTCAAAAAGGAGGAAGAGAGAAATGGGAGAAGGGTTGAAAAACTACCTATTGGGTACTATGTTCACTACTTGAGCAATGGAATCACTAGAAAACCAAACCTCAGCATCACGCAGTATACCCATGTAATAGACTTGCACACGTCCCCCTGAATCTAAAGTAAAATAAATACTTTTAAAAGAAAAAAAGATAGGTCATTATAAATAAATTGAGGTTTACCAGACAGGAAAAGTAAAGTAAGGGCATTCAGGGAGAGGAAATGTGTACAAACACACTAACATATAAACACACAATATATGTTTAGGGAATAGTGAAAAATCCAAAGCCTTCCAGGCATTTTCCTTGACCCTCTCTCCTACTAACTTTGCCAAGATAATACAGAAGCAAAGATTATATGGCTGAATGGATAAAGAATTGGAGATTGCCAAAGCAATTAGCAGTACAAGAAGAGACCATAAAACTGAAGGTGCTTGGAGAAAATGCTTGTAAATCATGTATCAGATAAGGGATCTGTATCTAGAATACATATATATGTAAAAACATATATATGTAATATAACATATATGTGTGTATGAACTCTTACTACTGAGTAATAAAAAGATAAACAACCCAACTAAAACATGGGTGAAGGATTTCTTTTCTATTTGTTTTGGTTTATTTTCTTCTTTCCTGGTGACTTGGCACAGAACAAGAATAAGATTTGTTTTTTCTTCCAGGATCACATACAAATGGCCAAAAGCATTAAAAAACATATTCAACATCATCAGCAATCAGGGAAATGCAAATCAAAACTACTTCACACCTACAGGGATGGCTATAATACTTTTAAAAAGACAGTTAATAAATGCGATAAGAATGTGGAGAAATTAAAAACCTCATGCACTGCCAGTGTGAATATAAAATGGTGCAGATACTTTGGAAAACACTGGCAGTTCTTCAAAAAATTAAACAGAATTACCATAGGGTCCAGTAATTCCACTCTAAGGTATATATGTCCTCACAGACATTTACACAAGAATATTCATAGCTTTTATTCATAAAAGCCAAAATGTATGAAAAAAGAAATGCTTATCAATGAATGAATAGATAAACAAAATATCCACACAATGGAATATTATTTGAACACAGAAAGGAAGGAAGCTTGTTATATGCCACAATATAGACGAACCGTGAAAACATTATGGTAAGTAATAGAACAAGTCACAAAAGACCACATATTGTATGATTCCATTTATATGAAATGCTCAGAATATGAATTTCATTTATATGAAATGCTCAGATCTACAGAAACAGAGAAAAGATAAATTGTTGTTGTATTAATCCATTCTCACACTGCTATAAAGAAATACCTGGAACTGGTCATTTATGAAGAAAAGAAGTTTAATCGGTTCATCATTCCACAGGCTATACAGGAAGCATGGCTGCGGAAGCCTCAGAAAACGTACAACCATGGCAAAAGGTGAAACAGGCATATCTGACATGGTGAGAACAGGACGAAAGTGAAGGGAGAGGTGCTACACACTTTCAAACAACTAGATCTCTTGAGAACTCACTCACTATCACGAGAAAAGCAAAAGGGAAAATCCACCCTCATGATCCAATTGCCTCCCACGAGGCCCCCCCTCCAACACTGAGGATTACAATTTGACATGAGATTTAGGCAGGAACACAGAGCCAAATCATATCAGTTGCCATATTGAGGAAAGAGTTGGGGGCAAGTGTGGAGTGACTGCTAACAAATATGGGCTTCTTTTTGAGGTGATTATAATGTTCTACAATTGATTGTGGTGACAGTTGCACAATCCTGTGAATATACTAAAAGCCATTGATTTGCACAATAAATGGGTGAATTATATGGTATGTGAATCATATCTCAATAAAGCTATTATTTTAAAAACTGAAGGTGCTAGGAAGGGTATCATTCAATGAATTACCATAGGGTAGGACAATAAGAGAAAGATGCTGACAACTTGGTATAATAGGGAGAAGTCAAAGAACAGAAAGTTTCCATGAAAAATAACCACAGATGTAGTAGTAGCCAAGGAGTGAGTGAAATGAAATAATCCTTGATTTTACCAATTACTACTTAAGCTAACCCTAGTTAATCTTTCTTACTTGAGTAAAATTCATTTGCCCCGCTAACTCAGTCATGGATTATCCTAGAACTTGTTCAAGATTCTAGCAATCCAAGCCTGTTAGGTATCAAATGACTTTCTAGGAATTTTCTTTGACAGCCTAGTTTGCTGAAGCCATTCAATGGAGATGAGTAACCTGCTAGACCTGCTCAAGCCAACCATTTGCTCAAGCCAACCAGATGGATACCTTATTCGGTATACCCATAACTTCTTTTTTTATTATATAATCACATATTAATACATAATCATTTAATTCATTAACTATTTTTCTGTTTTCTTCAATAGTCATCGCAGAAAATAAGTGGCCTCATCCATCTGCCCAATCTTATCCAGTGGGAGACACCATGACTCCTACCCTCACTGCTCTGCTCTGTCTAGGTGAGACTTAAAGAGAAAGAGGAAAGACCCTAGTCTGAGAGGAACCACATCCCATAGCCAGAGCCTGGTCCATTAATGACCCAGGGGTTCAGGAGTTCCCTGTGGTATACCCATAACTTCTGATCAGCTCTATTTCCTGTGAGACCGTCTCCATTTAGCTCAAGTGGAAGGAAAATAAATGAATATTTATTATGAACCTTATTTCCATAAATTGTGACATTTAATCCTCAAATCTCTTACCCAGATTACAAATTAAAAAAAGCTGGGCCAGAGAGTATAAATGACATTCCCAAAGTCACATAACTAGCTAATAAGGGGCACGATTAGAATTCTAGTTTTGGCTGAAACCCATGTCCTTCTCACTACAATTAGGCAGCGGGTAATCCTGCAGAGTGAGACTTATTACAACAGTTTCTCCCCATGGATCAGTCCCCCGACAGCTACTTTCAATGCCTTTTGAAGCTGGAGTATGTTATTGCTAATTTTAAAACAATGATAACATTTACACATTAAACACTTCTCTAGCTTGTTCTCTTGACAACCACACACTTAAGATTAGATTTTAAAAGTTCCCTGTTAGTGATTGGCCTTAAAATCTCAATTTGTGAGAACATAATTTTAATAAACTTTTAAACAGAACATAGAAGGGTTTTAATAGCAATATAGAGTGGTATCTCTATGCTACCACAGGAAATATTGTAACAACATAAAAAATCAGTTGAAGAAAAAGTATCTTCAAGTAACACAAAATTTCAGGTTACTTTCACATAACTGTTCTTTCTCAGCCTAGACCAATGAGCTAAGGCATGGCAGAGCTAAGGGCTCTGAGACCCAGCTACACTTGTTTTGTCGGCTGTTATATATTTTTTTTTATTACAAAGGTTATGCAGAAAATATTTCCATTGTAAATAAAATTAAACACTAGGATTTTACAGAGCAAAATATGACAGTATTCCTCAGCTTCCCTAGTGTTTCCCTACCATTTGCTATGCATTCACATTCATATGTATACATATTGTATAACTTTTCTACTGATAAAAAGGATTATACAATACATATTGCCTTATTACATTTCTAACAGCTTTATTGAGATATAATTTGAATACCATACAATTCACCCATTTAAAGTGCACAAATCAATGGTTTTAGTATATTCACAGATATATGCAACGATATCCAGAGTCAACTTTAGAATATTTTATCACTGCAAAAGAAACCCTGCACCCTTTAGCTTTCATTCTCATATCCCCCCAATTTCCCTAGCTGTAAGCAACCAATAGTCTACTTTACATCTCTATAGATTTCTTTATTCTGGACATTTCATACAAATGGAATCACATAAAATATGGAATCACAGAAAATAGGAACTTTGGTGACTAGCCTCTTTCAATTAGCATAATGTTTTCAAAGTTCATCCATATGATAGCATGTATTAGTACTTCATCTTTTAAAACAGCTGGATCATATTACATTGTATAGATATATCACATTTTCCCTGTTACTTTTTTTAAATATCTTATATTCTTTCCATTGAATATGTACAGATATTACTCTTTTTAGTGACTGCACACTATTGCATAGTTTTGGTGCAACATATTTCATGTAACCATTTACCTACTGATAGATATTTAAGTTCTTTCTAATGTTTATCCATTGTAACAATAATTTATAACCTACATAAAATATATAGTGAGAAAAGAAAAGGCCATGACTCTTGGAGGAAGAAGGTCCCACCTCTAGAACAATGGTCTTAAAAGTATGTTCCTTGATCTGCAGCATCATCTAGGAACTTGTTAGAAATGCAAATTCCTGGGCCTTATCCCCAGAGTTTTTGATTCAGAAATTCTGGTTTGGGACCTAGTGTTCAGTGTTTTAACAAGCCCTCCTGATGATTCTGATATGCACTAAAATTTGAGAACCATTGCTCTAAATATCTCTCACTGCACTACAGTGGCAATCATTATTTGGTTTCCAGTAAATTTTAAAAATTAACAGGACCACAATAATTGGCTATCTATTTTGTTGATCTTTTCAAAAAACTAGCTCCTGGATTCGTTGAGATATTGAAGTGTTCTTCGTATCTCCATCTCCTTCAGTTCTACTCCAATCTTAGTTATTTCTTGTCTTCCGCTAGGTTTTGAATTTGTTTGCTCTTGCTTCTCTAGTTCTTTTAATTGTGATGTTAGGGTGTCAATTTTAGATCTTTCCTGCTTTCTCTTGTGGGCATTTAGTACTATAAGTTTCCCTCTACACACTGCTTTAAACGTGTCCCAGAGGTTCTGGTATGTTGTGTCTTTGCTCTCATTGGTTTCAAACAACTTATTTATTTCTGCCTTAATTTCATTATATACCCAGTAGTCATTCAGGAGCAGGTTGTTCAGTTTTCCTATATTTGTACGGTTTTGAGTGAGTTTCTTAATCCTGAGTTCTACTTTAATTGCACTGTGGTCTCAGAGACTGTTTGTTATGATTTCTGTTCTTTTACATTTACTGAGGAGTGTTTCACTTCCAATTATGTGGTCTGTTTTACAATAAGTGTAATGTGGTGCTGAGAAGAATGTATAATCTGTTCATTTGGGATGGAGAGTTCTGTAGATGTCTATTAGGTCTGCTTGGTGCAGAGCTGAGTTCAAGTCCAGAATATCCTTGTTAATTTTCTGTCTCATGAATCTGTCTAACATTGTCAGTGGGGTGATAAAATGTCTCACTATTATTGTGTGGGAGTCTAAGTCTCTTTATAGATCTCTAAGAACTTGCTTAATGAATCTGGGTGCTCCTGTATTAGGTGCATATGTATTTAGGACAGTGAGCTCTTCTTGTTGAATTGATCCCTTTACTATTATGTAATGGCCTTCTTTGTCTTTTTTGATCTTTGTTGATTTAAAGTCTGTTTTATCAGAGACTAGGATTGCAACCCCTGCTTGTTTTTTGTTTTCCATTCGCTTGGTAAATATTCTTCTATCCCTTTATTTTGAGCCTACGTGTGCCTTTGCACGTGAGATGGGTATCCTGAATACAGCACACTGATGGGTCTTGACTCTATCCAATTTGCCAGTCTGTGCCTTTTAATTGGGGTACTTAGCCTGTTTACATTTAAGGTTAATATTGTTATGTGTGAATTTGATCCTGTCATTATGATGCTAGCTAGTTATTTTGCCCCTTTAATAATGCAGTTTCTTCACAGTGTCAATGACCTTTACAATTTGGTATGTTTTTGCAGTGGTTGGTACCGGTTATTTAGTGCTTCCTTCAGGAGCTCTTGTAAGGCAGGCCTGGTAGTGACAAAAACCTCTCAACATTTTCTTGTCTGTAAAGGATTTTGTTTATCCTTTGTTTATGAAGCTTAATTTGGCTGGATATGAAATTCTGGGTTGAAAATTCTTTTGCTTAAGAATGTTGAATATTGATCCCCACTCTCTTCTGCCTTGTAGGGTTTCTGCAGAGAGATCTGATGTTAGTCTGAAGGGCTTCCCTTTGTGGGTAACCCGACCTTTCTCTCTGGCTGCCCTTAACATTTTTTCCTTCATTTCTACCTTGGTGAATCTGATGATTATGTGTCTTGGGGTTGCTCTTCTTGAGGAGTATCTTTGTGGCATTCTCTGTATTTCCTGAATTTGAATGTTGGCCTGTCTTGCTAGGTTGGGGAAGTTCTCCTGGAGAATACCTTGAAGAGTATTTTCCAACTTTGTTCCATTCTCCCCGTCAATTTCAGGTACACCAATCTAACTTAGTTTTGGTCTTTTCACATAGTCCCATATTTCTTGGATGCTTTGTTTGTTTCTTTTCATTCTTTTTTCTCTGATCTTGTCTTCTCACTTTATTTCATTTAGTTGATCTTCAATCTCTGATATTCTTTCCTCTGCTTGATCAATTCGGCTATTGATACTTTTGTATGCTTCACAAAGTTCTCGTGCTGTGTTTTTCAGCTCCATCAGGTCATTTATGTTCTTCTCTAAACTGGTTACTCTAGTTAGCAATTCCTATAAACTTTTTTCAAGGTTCTTAGCTTCCTTGCATTGGGTTAGAACATGCTCCTTTAGCTTGAAAGAGTTTGTTACTACCCACCTTCTGAAGCCTACTTCTGTCAGTTTGTCAAACTTATTCTCTGTCCAGTTTTGTTCCCTTGCTGGCGAGGCGTTGTGATCCTTTGGAGGGGAAGAGGCGTTCTGGTTTTGGAATTTTCAGCCTTTTGTGTTGCTTTTTCCTCATCTTCGTAGATTTATCTACCTTTGGTCTTTAATGTTGGTGACCTTCAGATGAGGTTTCTGTGTGGATGTCATTTTTGTCGATGTTGGTGCTACTCCTTTCTTCTGTTTGTTAGCTTTCCTTCTAACAGTCAGGCCCCTCTGCTGCAGATCTGCTGGAGGTGCTAGAGGTCCACACCAGACCCTGTTTGGCTGGGTATCACCAGCAGAGGCTCAGTTGGAAATGCAGAAATCACCCACCTTCTGCGTTGATCTTGCCAGAAACTGCAGACTGGAGCTGTTCTATTTGGCCATCTTCCCTTTTCCCTACACAGCTTTAAGATGTCAGGAGATGGAAAGATTTTCATTCCTGACTCTCAAATATCTATTGATGATACCCACAGGACAATGAACCTTAGATAGACCTCAGCTCCAATTAGAAACTGAAATACTGGGGAAATGGGATTTTACTGAATTCAAAGATTGAAACTAGAAGGAAATTTAGAGGTATGCTAGTCAAAAGTCACATTTTGGAGAAAAAGAAAATGAAATCCAGTGAAATTACATTTAAACACAGAGGATGCACAGCAAGTTTAAACCTTGTCCCTCATTATATTATATTCTATATACAGCTTTACTATAATGGTTCTTGATCAGGGATATGCATGAAATCCATCTGGGGAGATTTCTTTTAAATATGTATTTAGAAAGACATATTTTCATTATCTTACTAAGGGTAGTAAGAGGACCGATATAATTTAACTATCTTTAGAAGACATTAATGGACATCCAGTATCATATCGCTCTCTAATTCAGCAATGCCCACAGAAGTCGGAAAATGTTCACAAAGGTCAGAAGTACTTAGGCTTCTAATCCCTGTGCTAAGTAGTTCCAGATTGCTGTGTTTCATGTTCTTTTGGCTTTCTACTGTGTTTCTGTCCCCTGCTTTGATTTTAGTTATTACTTATTACATGTATCAGAGGGTTTGTATCCAGCAGTCCTAACCGCTACTCCCACAGGTACTACTACCAATGTGAGTTGAGGCACTAAATAAATACAATCTTTAGAACCATTACAAAGATGATAGTAAAACAGGCTGTGAATGAGGAACTAGAAAATTCAGTGTAGGGACCCTGTAATACTTACTTTGACTGCTATGGAATGAAATCAGATATGGTATTCTGTAAGAGGGTGGCATACTGGCAAAACATCCTTTACACAAACCAAACAAAAAATTGACTTTGAGGATTTTTTAACCTCAGGAATGTGTACATTCCTCCACCAAGATTTCTCTCCTGGTTAGTTTTTGTCTTTGTTTCTTTATTTAATAAACTTCATTTTTTAGAGCAGTTTTGGGTTCACAGCAAAACTGAGCAAAAAATAGTTACCATATATTTCCTATTCACACATACACACCCACAACCTCCCCCACTTCTGACATCCTGCACCACAAAATCCATGGTGGGTTTTTTAAAGCTATGTAAATACTACCAAAGAGACCGCTTAAATTACCTGTAACACCACAGAACTGTGGGTATTGCTGGTAAAGATGCGTGTAGGTCCTGCCTTGGAAGACTGCAAATGGGATGAGAGGCCCATTTCACTGCCTCCAAGGGACAATTTCATGTGTTGGTCTTCCTCTTCCACAAGAGATCTGAAAGTTTTTTTACATAAGAAAGAAGGGGAAATTAAAACTTGTAAAATTTACAATGAGATCATTTAGAAAAAAAATCAATCACTATTGCAATCATATGACCATGCAATATGGTGAATATTGTTTCACTATATTATATGCTTGTATCACTCTTTATCTTAGAAGAAATGTATATTTGTAAAATGCTTTCCAAGTACAGAAAATACAGATGATAACTGAGAAATCAACTTAAAAGGTGGTTCAAAATTATAGTCACAGAGTTTTTAGAGGCCACAGTAATTACTGCTGCTATTTTACTATTTAGATAGCAATGCCATCAAGTTGTGTTGCATATAGTTAAAATTAATTTGGAACACCTAATTTTGAAAAGATAAAAATCATAGCTACCATTTATTGAATAGTCATTATATAGCAGGTACTTGCCAATAATTTTATACACAGACTAAAGAAGGGTCAGAAATCACTTACCTGGGGTCAAAATGTTATTAAAGTGGTTGGCCCAGGGTTTGAATCTAGGTCTAGTCTGATTCCCACTCCAAACCCCCATTAATAAAAGTAAAAGATTAGTTGTGATATATTAACGCATTACTTTCTCTTCTGTTATTAGTAATAGTTCTAGTCAACCTCAACTGAAGAAAATTTTTCACATGAAATAATTTCTTTTTCTAACAGTATCTCTCACTTACCAGTTGGGGATTGTTAAATAGCTACAATCTAGTCACATTTCCACCTTTTCAAAGAAATGAATACTAAAAATATAAATACAGACAATTCTGTATTTGCACATATTGCAGTAATAATATTTTCAAGGGGCATAAGTAAGAGGGGGGAGAAACTTAGTCAGTAGGTCACTTAGTTGCAAAAAGAATATGACAATACATTTGACAGTTTAAAAATCTCAGTTAGGTTATATTAAAAATGGGCCATTATTAACAACCTTTCATCATTTCTTAGAAGAGATCTTATGTTTCTCCATAGGTATACATTGCTAAAATAATCTCTGGATCACCTGCCTAAGAGTGGGGAGCCCAAGGCTCATGAATTTGGTTCTGCATTCATGATATAGACTGCTAAAAAGACTGCTAAAGTAGACATTAGGAAAAAAGAAGGAGAGCAGATTTTCAAGTGCTGGAACTCTTCATCTTTTCTGTAATTTCCTCAATTTTGAATTATTTGCTTTTCTAACTATCTAACTGAGCTATCCAATATCAGAAAGGTTTCACCTTTTTTTCCTATCATACCTATAACCCCAAGTTGATCAGTTTTAACAAGAAAAAGACTATACTAAAGATTCTACTTTTTGAATTATGACAACAACCAAGTGGTTTTAAGTCTTGCAATAATTAGCAAAAATTCTGGCCTTAAGGGTGACATCAATTCTTCTTAATGATATTAGAGCCATAGTATAACCAAAAATGAATTAATAATACATAACCATGTTTAATTCAATCCTGATAGGTATTTAATAAAGAAGAGAATTTAAGTAAGGTTTTAAAAAGCATAAAAGAAAATGGATATAGCCTTCCACCAGAGCGTCAGAAATAGCTTTAAAGAGAATTAAGTTATATTTATGATATATAGCACACACACACACACACACACACACTTTTAAACAACTTTTGTGGACAGGCATTTAAAATTACAGAATCAATTGGAAAAGTCAGAAATTGATTGATGGTGACTGGTATCCCTAACCAGAAAATGTCTATTCATCCAGATTATATTAATAGGATATTCAAGCAGACTGTTTTATTAGTTTCTGTATTCCCTGCACAGAGCCTGGCACGAGAGACTTAATATATGTCCTCTGAATGAATACAGAATCTTCTTTCTGTAGATCATTCTAAAGACATTTCTTAGTTATGCAGTGCTTAAATGACCATCAATTTTATAAAACCATCAATTCTTATAAAACCACAGATGTAAAAGGGACAGGAGTAAAGCTGAATTCACATTGCCAAAATGACATATGCTGGAAATTGCTTTTTTTGAGTAAACTACAGATAACAACTTGTTTACTTTGTCATTTGTCTCTTGCTCTTAAAAACAGAAAGCAAAAAGTGAAAATGCAGCCCTTTCTTGCCAATATAATATGCTTGCCTTTTTAATTAATTACTTCAAAAGCTGAAGAAACCTGGACTAAAATTATCGTTTTCATGATGTTTTATCAGTATCTTCTGACTTTTTAACATTCAAAACACTCCCTACTAATTTCTGCATTGGTAACAGTACATGCCATGTTAACCTTCTTAGCAGATTCAATATTCCCATCTATCTCCCCTTTATTAAGTTTATTGATTGAAAGTGAAGAGCACTGTTCTTCAACAGTGCAAAGAGATAACACTTCTCTGCAAACCCCAAGCCACAATTATATCAATCTATGCTTAAAGGAATGATTATCTGAGTAATGCCAAGAAAAAAAAAAATAACAGTTTTTAATCTGATGTTTTTTCAACTCATATAGTTAAACACAATAGACATACAAGTCATTCTCAATGTGGGGAGGGGGAGCAGGAGGCATTTTGCTCCTCCTCCCACCCCCACGATTCGTAATGTCTACAGACATTTTTCACTGTCACAGCTGGGGATGCTGTTAACCATCTTGCAAAACACAGGACAGTTCTCTAGGTCAAAACTGTTCTCAGGCAAAAAAGCCAAGTGCCAAAGGTGAGAAATCCTAATATAGAGGAATTTACTGTCTCGTGAAAATTTTTCTCAAGCAATTTCATGACTTAAATAATTTCCCCATCATAGGGTTGAATCCATGTGGTAATGCTAGCAATATGAAACACAGCAGGATTATTAATTACCACTAATTCTTCCAAGGCTACCTAACAGAATACCTCTGCTCTCCACAGGTCTATCAGTTTGAAAACTCAAGTCTAAGAATACATAAGTAGATAATGGCTTTGAAGTTTATAAGAAAATTATGCAGCAAAGCTTTTGTTTTACATAAGCCCATGTAAGAATAATAATTTCCTAAATCTGCATAAAACAGTTGTTATTTGGATCCACTTTTACATGTTAAGTTAGAATCTGGCAAATTCTGTCTAAATAGTCCCATTTCACCAACCCTATAAAATTATTCGTGGGAGAAACTATATTAACCAATTTTGTTTCTCAACATTAAATCTCTCTTTTCCCTACAATATTATAGTCTGCATATTGCTTGCATGCCACCCCCGGCCTACCCCATCACCACAGCACACATCTTATTCTTGAAACAATGGCCAACCATAAACCTCAAGAGCAATCTTTCACAGAGAATCGCTCAACTGTGCTTGCTCAAAGAAAACAACTACTTTTTTGATGAGTATTAGCTTAGAGATGGAGGCACTGTCTGATCATTTTACTGAAAGCATTGTAAACGTGGTCAAACCAAACATACACAGACTGTGGCATTTCTCTGCACTGCATTTAAAGACAAAGGGAAAAAAAGTCTCAGCCATTGTCATATGTTAACAAAGGGCTGCCAACATTGTAATCTTGCCTCGAAATGTCCACATATTTAAAATTACCCGAAGGGAAACGTGTAAGTGATATGAGCACACAATTCACAAAGATCAAGGTGCAAATGGTTAGCAGATAGAAAAATGTTCAACCTCATCAGTATTCCAGAATATGCAAATTAACACAAAGATTCTATCTTTAAACCTGCAAAATTATCAGAGTACAAGATATACTCTCAAAATTGCTAGTGCAAACATGTAATAAACTCCTACTACTGTCTGCATAGAATTGTTCACCCAAATGGATTTTTTCAAAGGAAATTTAAAACTCACTAAATGGACAAATGTGGTTTTTTTAATAGCAAGCAACATGACAATGAAGAATTGTGTCCTGGTATCTATGTCCTGGTAGGTAGGCCACAGCAAGAGTGCTCTGCTGATCTGATTTAAATGTGTTTTCTTCAACGAATCCCTCTGTAGAGGTTTAATTTGGAAGAAGTTCTATAGAAAACCATGTACTCATATAATTCATTATAGTAAACATGTTTGTTGGAATGCTATATGGGGAAGGAGAATGTACCTCTTAATTGCATCATTTGGCTCAAAATCTACAAATAATCTTCCAATGCTCCTCAATCTCCATACCTAAATAAATCCCATGATAATCCACTGAAACCAGTACCATTGTGTTTAAAAAATAAGATATCATCTTATTATATTATAAAA
>NW_016828761.1:0-1224 GCF_001698545.2 Rhinopithecus bieti | reverse complement strand
ATAGTAGGCATCAAGCATTCAAATCTCCTGGTCATTTAAATGGGAATTTTAAATTGAAGATAACTGGAGCATTTTCAGATTGTGTGTACATGTGTTTTGCAGAAGCAATCTATGAATTATGAAGTAGTAACGAAGTACTTATCTTAATCTGTGTGAGATAAATGAAAAAAGAGAAGTATTCCTTTCCTTCCTTTTATGCAGTCCTTTAAAGCAGTGTTTCACACTCCAAACTATAATTTCTGACTCTCAGTGCAGGTGAGAAGCAGACACAAGGGGAGAAGAGTCACCATGTAGATGAGAGTAGCAAGGAGTCAAGGTGTTAAAAGTTTCCCTAGCTAGTTGGAAAATGCTACTACCCTCACTCACTCCATTTCCATGAGCTACTTGTTGAAGTGATCATCATTTTTACATCTTCAAAATCCAATCTTTTCATATGTCAAAGATATGCTTAATGGTAATGAATTTGACTACATACATATTTCTTAATGACCATTCCTAAAATGTTGGTCAGTCAGAAGAAATTTCAGGAATCTCCAATGTATCCCGATATTATACATTCAAGAGAGCTACAGATAAAATATTTGGATTCTAAAAGACAATTGCTATCACCAAAATTATTTGACTACCTTGGACCCTTGCTTCTTCCCCATCTCCCATGTCCAATCAACTGTTAAGTTCGACTCAATCTCTCTCTAGAATGCTCCTATGCCTCAACTCCCATCCACTCTCACTGCCTCTACCATAGTTCTTGTCTCTATTACCTCTTACCTGAATTTAATTATAATTTTCACATACATAATGGTCTTTATACATACTGTGATTGTATTTATAGCTCAGAAAAGCACACCCTTGCTCAAAGGTATTCAGTGAGTCATTGCTTGCTGAACGAAAGCCAAATCCTACACTCTTGAAGTCAAGGCTTCCTGGCCTAGCCCTCCTTAACTAATTGCACATTCCAGCAAATTATTCACAATAAATGTTTGTTTAATGACCATAGAACAAACAAAAATCCAAATTTACTTACAAACTACTAATTGTTTTGCTTTGGAATATATTGCTTTTACAAATTTACAGCTATGCATTTTTTGTCTATTGCTAAACAAGCAATGTGTAAAAGCCATTGTATTTAATCATTTTTAATAGAAAGAAAATTCATTTAATTTAAATCTAATATCAGCTAAACCTTTATGGTTAGGTTGAAGCCCTTTAAGTATAAAAAATTCA
>NW_016828760.1:0-1366 GCF_001698545.2 Rhinopithecus bieti | reverse complement strand
CCCTCTTGCCTTCTGGGATGGCCCCAGTTCAGGGTGATCACCAATGCAGATTTTCCATTTGACGAGCTGATTTCCTAGAATTGTTGAAATAGTAAGAGTTTAGAAGTACCCAGGAGAAGTCTGTCCAGAGCTCTAACTCTGTGGACTGGTGCTAATTGGCATCTTCCTTAGTCACAGATCTCCCTGACCTTCACAGGAGGTGCAGGTGCGTGCATTCCCTCTCCGTCTCTCTGGGGCTTCAAGCTCTGAAAGTGGGGCTGTTCCCCAGGAGTAAACCATGCAAAGTGGGGTTGTGAGGACCTTACCCCATTCCCTTCCCCTCACCCCTGGACCAGACTCTCAGGCAGGAACAAGCCTTCTGACTGTGAGCTTTTTTCTTGCTTCTCCCCTCCCTCTCCCCTTTCTTCCTCCCAAGAAAAGGGCTTCTGGTATCTGCCTTCCATTGCCTGGCAAACAAACCAGCTGCCACAGGCTGAGACGAGCAGCACAGATGCTGCTCAATGAGGGGCTGAAATGAGGGGCACAGTTGCTGTCTCCAGTCACAAGCACCCATTGGCAATGGCGCTGGTGCTCACAAATTGGATACAAGGCTTTTCTTATATTTGCCAGCATTATGTGTATTTGAAAAGTCTTCCAAAGGACAGTCATGCCACAGTTGAATAAACTGCTCCACCATTCGCTATTTCATATTTAAAACATGTCGTTATGGAAAATTTCAAGCCTATACACAAGTGGAAGGGCATAGTGAGCCCTTCTATACACAGCATCCAGCTTCAGCGATTATCAGCGCCTGGCCAGTCACACATCATTGGATCCATAAGTATTTCAGTATGGAGCTCTGAAAGATAATAACCCCTTTCAGCATAACTACAGTGTCATTATAACACCTAAAGTAATTAGTAATCATTCCATAATATCATCAAATACCCAGGGAATGTCCAAACTTTAAATGTGTCATGTCTCATCAATGTTATGGAGGGTTTATGTTATGGTGTTTTTTCCACTTTATTCTTTATTGTAGTCAGGATGTAAATAAAGTCCACACATTAATCTATGAGTTCCTCCTCAGGAATATCCTGAAATTACAAGGAACTAGGATTGTCCTGGAAACCATTGACCTGCAGGCTCTTCCTGAGACCCCTGTGAGCTCCACTTTGAGTTACAGAAGGTATTGTTAGTTCCCAAATTTTGAGATGAGACTGAGATTCAAGACAGTGAAACGAGGAGCTCAGTGTCACCCAGCTACTGAGGGACTGGGTCAGGTTGTTAACTCATATCAGGAGTCCAAACTCCTATGTGTGCCGTGATGACCACACTCTGACACCCCTACCTGCCCTACCTCCAGAAAGGTGAGGGAAGCCTTTAG
>NW_016828759.1:0-1368 GCF_001698545.2 Rhinopithecus bieti | reverse complement strand
GACTCAGTTTCTTCATAGTATCAATGGTCTTTACAATTTGGTATGTTTTGCAGTGGCTGGTACTGGTTTTTCCTTTCCACATTTAGTGTTTCCTTCAGGAGTGCTTGTAAGGCAGGCCTGGTGGTGACAAAATCTCCCAGCAGTTGCTTGTCTGTAAAGGATTTTATTTCTCCTTCACTTATGAAGCTTAGCATGGCTGGATATGAAATTCTGGGTTGAAAATTATTTTCTTTAAGAATGTTGAATATTGACCCCCACTCTCTTCTGGCTTGTAGGGTTTCTGCCAAGAGATCTGGTTAGTCTGATGGGCTTCCCTTTGTGGGTAACCCGACCTTTCTCTCTGGCTGCCCTTAACAATTTTTTTCCTTCATTTCAGCCTTGATGAATCTGACAATTATGTGTCTTGGGGTTATTCTTCTCAAGGAGTATCTTTGTGGTGTCCTCTGTATTTCCTGAATTTGAATGTTGTCCTGTCTTGTTAGGTTGGAGAAGTTCTGGATAATATCCTGAAGAGTGTTTTCCAACTTGGTTCCATTCTCCCTGTCGCTTTCAGATGCACCAATCAAACATAGATTTGGTCTTTTCACATACTCCCATATTTCTTGGAGGCTTTGTTTGTTCCTTTTCATTCTTTTTTTCTCTAATCTTATCTTCACGCTTTATTTCATTAAGTTGATCTTTAGTCTCTGATATCCTTTCTTCCGCTTAATCAATTTGGCTATTGGTACTTGTGAATGCTGCACAAAGTTCTCGTACTGTGTTTTTCAGTCCCATCAGGTCATTTATGTTCTTCTCTAAACGAGTTATTCTAGTTAGCAATTTGTCTAATCTTCTTTCAAGGTTCTCAGCTTCCTTGCATTCGGTTAGAAAACGCTCCTTTAGCTCAGAGGAGTTTGTTATTACCCACCTTCTGAAGCCCACTTCTGTCAATTCATTCAAACTCATTCTCTGTCTAGTTTTGCTCCCTTGCTGGCAAAGAGTCGTGATCCTTTGGAGGAGAAGAGGCATTCTGGTTTTTGGAGTTTTCAGACTTTTTGTGCTGTTTTTTCCTCATTTTCGTGGATTTATCTACCTTTGGTCTTTGATGTTGGTGACTTTTGGATGGGGTGTTTGTGTAGATGGCCTTTTATGTTGATGTTGATGCTATTCCTTTCTGTTTGTTAGTTTTCCTTCTAACTTGCTGCCTGTTCCTTCCTCTGGAAGCTTCGTCCCAGAGGGGCACCCACCAGTTGCCAGCTGGAGCTCTCCTGTATGAGGTGTCTATTGACCTCTGCTGGAGGGTGTCTCCCAGTCAGGAGGCATGCGGGCCAGGGACCCACTTGAGGAGGTAGTCTGTCCCTTAGCAGAGCTCAAGAGCTGTGTTGGGAG
>NW_016828758.1:0-867 GCF_001698545.2 Rhinopithecus bieti | reverse complement strand
GTACTGTAACTCACGTTTTCTGTTTTAACCTTCCACCATCAGTATCTGTTGGCTGAGACTGTAACTTCTCTTCATCATCTGACTGTGCCGCGTCATTACTGTAAGAAGGGGAAGTTGTTTTAAAATAAACCATTTCTTCTATTCTTCTTAAAAATCCCTGTTTATACTTACTATATAACCAGTTAGTCAGAATAAGAAAAACTATGCTAATAAGCTTTACATATATTTATTTATTTATTTAATTAGGAGATGGAGTCTCGCTTTGTCGCTCAGGCTGGGGTGCAGTGGCACAATCTTGGCTCACTGCAATCTCTGCCTCCCCGGTTCAAGTAATTCTCCTGCCTCAACCTCCTGAGTACTTGGGACTATATGTGCACACTGCCATGTCTGGCTAATTTTTTTTATTTTGGTAGAGACGGTTTCACCATGTTGCCCAGGCTGGTGTCAAACTCCTGAGCTCAGGCAATCCGCCTGCCTTGGTCTCTTAAAGTGCTAGAATTACAGGTGTGAGCCACCGTGCTCAGCCCATATAATTTAATTTAAATGATGGACCTGACAACTTACAGGCTTCAGAAACTGAAGAAAAGAATCTTTAAGCAAGGTGCAATGTATAACATATAAATGAATACAATTTAGCAATTTATGAAAACCTATTACAAACAAGGCTTTTGCTTGGCAAAATGTGCTGTAGTGAAATAATAAAGTAACTTGTAGGTATCTTCCTCCCTACTCATTAAGTACATCCTGCATTACATTTAATAAAATAGCTCCTGCTTTTACAGAAATGATTCCTTAGATCTACATACATCTCATAGTAAAGTCACTCATCTCACTTTAAAGCCATTTTCTGATCCTACAAAAACAGTA
>NW_016828757.1:0-1365 GCF_001698545.2 Rhinopithecus bieti | reverse complement strand
TCACTGGAACCTCTGCCTCCTGGGTTCAAGCGATTCTCCCGCCTCAGCCTCCTGAGTGACTGGTATTACAGGCACCCACCACCACACCTGGCTACTTTTGTATTTTAGTACAGACAGGGTTTCATCACGTTGGCCAAGCTGGTCTCGAACTCCTGACCTCAGGTGATCTGCCTGCCTTGGCTTCCCAGAGTGCTGGAATTACAGGCTTGAGCCACCGGGCCTGGCCTTTATACTTTCTATATAGTAGTTACATCTATGGAAATTAAAAATTGAAGAGTAGAGTGGTTTTGTTTTTAGTTTCACTTTTGAAGACTGAATTGTATTTAAATTATATCTGTGTTGTTTACTATGAATAAGAAGTTACTTGTGTTGGTTATGTTTGGCCTAAGTAGAAAGAAAATAAATTATGCCTGTGGTAATATTTTTACATTTTTTCCTTTCCATGTGGCATATTTGTGGATATGAGTGGCTAATTTCCCAAGATTATAACAAGTTGATTCTTATTGTACAAAGTAATTGAATTTGAAACTTTCACTGTGTAATTATATCTGTATATGATGACTTGAAGGCTAAGAAAGCAATTTAACCTGATTTCTATATGGATAGTTGAGAGTGTGTTCAGTATTTGAGGAGAATGATTGTTGCTGCTTCTGCTGCTTCTAACAGAAATATAGGATATCATAGTCAAAATTGACTTTTAAAGTTATATTTAGGTTGTTCCAATTTAATTAACATGACTTCTTTGCCGTCAAAAAATAGAGTACAGGATGCAGCTGCTACACAGTTGAACTATATGGGATAAATACTGGCTTGAATCACTGGAGAGGATTTAGTGTTAGAGGAAAAATTTTAGAGCTTTCCTGTCACACCTACACAATGGACTGAAAACTTTTCCTTTTGTTTTTACATATGTTTACCTTTTAAGATTGCTTCATCTTAGTAATATACATCTTAAATATATGTCATCTTGAATGGTACAACTTTTGGACTAGTTTTGTCTGAGAGTGTGTACATACCTTTTTTTTTGAAAAGACAATATAAATAGGTTTTAGACATTTTGAAACTTGTCTCTTTGTGTGTGTGTATGTTTTTCTCCTTTGGTGTTCATGGTTTTGTGACGAAAATTGTATGTGCAGTGAAGCAGGGTATTTCTAAATGATTTTTTTTTTTTTCTGAGATGGAGTCTCACTTTGTTGCCCAGGCTGGGGAGTACAGTGGTGCCATCTCAGCTTACTGCAGCCTCCGTTTCCCAGGTTCAGGTGATTCTCTTGCCTCAGACTCCTGAGTACCTGAGATTACAAGCGTGTGCCACCATGCCCAGCTACATATTCCCTTCCTCCCTCCCTCCCTCCCTCCCTCCCTCCC
>NW_016828756.1:0-335 GCF_001698545.2 Rhinopithecus bieti | reverse complement strand
CACTCACTCACGTATCCATCCATCCATCCTTTCATCCATCCATTCATCTACCCATGCATGCATCCATCCTTTCATTCATCCATCCATCCATTCATCCACCTATCCATCCAACCACCTACCCATCCCTTCATTTATCCATCCATCCACCCACCCACCCTCCTACCCATCCACTCACTCATCCCTCTCTATATTCCTCCCTCCCTCCCTCTGTCCATTCATCCAGTCATCCACTGTCCATCCACTAATACATCCCTTCATCCATCCATCTACCCATGCCCTTGAGGTGGATCTTGCCCTCACTGGGTGCACAGTCAGGGCACAGAAGTTTATATTTG
>NW_016828755.1:0-1036 GCF_001698545.2 Rhinopithecus bieti | reverse complement strand
ACTCCCATTCACAATTGCTACAAAGAGAATAAAATACCTAGGTATACAACTTGCAAAGTATGTGAAGGATCTGTTCAAGGAGAACTACAAATCACTGCTCAAGGAAATAAGAGCGAATACAAACAAAAGGAAAACATCCCATGGTCATGGATAGGAAGAATCAATATCATGAAAATGGTCAGACTACCCAAAGTAATTTGAATATTTAATGCTATCCCCATTAAGCTACCAATGACTTTCTTCACAGAATTAGAAAAAACTACTTTAAATTTCATATGGAATCATAAAAGAGACCATATAGCCAAGACAATCTTAAGCAAAAAGAACAAAGCTGGAGGCATCATGCTACCTATCTTCAAACTACACTACAAGGCTACAATAACCAAAACAGCATGGTACTGGTACCAAAACAGATATATAGATCAATGGAACAGAACAGAGCCCTCAGAAATAACACCACACACCTACAACCATCTGGTCTTTGACAATCCTGACAATAAGCAATGGGGAAAGGATTCCTTATTTAATAAATGATGTTGGAGAAACTGACTAGCCATATGCATAAAACTGAAACTGGATGCCTTCTTTACACCATATACAAAATTAACTCAAGATGGATTAAAGACTTAAATGTAAGACCTAAAACCATAAAAACACTAGAAGAAAAACTAGCCAATACCTCAGGACATAGGCATGGGCAAAAATCATGACTAAAACACCAAAAGCAATGGCAACAAAAGCCAAAATTGACAAATGTAATCTAATTAAACTAAAGAGCTTCTGCACAGCAAAAGAAACTATCATCAGAGTGAACAGGCAACCTACAGAATGAGAGAAAATTTTTGCAAGCTACCCATCTGACAAAGGGCTAATATCCAGAATCTACAAAGAACTTAAACAAATTTATAAGAAAAAACAACCCTATCAAAAAGTGGGTGAAGGATATGAGCAGGCACTTCTCAAATAAAGACATTTATGCAGCCAACGAACGTATAAAAAAAAGTTCATCATCACTGGTCATTAGAGAAATGCAAAT
>NW_016828754.1:0-2076 GCF_001698545.2 Rhinopithecus bieti | reverse complement strand
AGTCTCGCCAACGCACCAAGATGTAGCAGTCATTGTTTCAGATAACTGTCAGTTTTTTCTTTAAATCCAAGACGACAAAGGAGTGCGGGCACAAGGATGAGGTAGAAGCAAAAGTTTAATAAGCAAAAAGAGAAAACTTTCTGTGAGCAGTGGCTGACACCTGTATTGATTTCCAATTACGAAGCCAGTTCTAGGGTTTTTATAGACCGGAAACGATAAGGAATGTCTTAGTCTCCAGTATGTCTTGGATAACAGCTTGGCCTGGGACCCTGGTCTGAAACCAGTCGGAAAGCTTGGTCCAGGACCAATCAGGGTCTAAAGTAATAATTCAGAGGCCAGAATCGCTGTCCACGAAAGAAAATAAAACTACCCAGTGGAAACTGCTGGAGCTCATCATGCCCATGTCCACAAAAAGAGAGAGAAAATAGATGTCCTAGGATCATGCTGACTTCACAAATATAGAAGGGATTTTTATGCCATGTCTTCTTCACTATCTTAGTGAGCCTAAAGTTTGCATAAGTTCTTATCCAAATGGGCCAGAAGTTCTGTTTTTCTGTGCCAGCCACAAGCTTGTCTCCAGGCACAACACCCTGTGCTAGTTTTCTTTTTTTTCTTGTCTTTTTTTTTTTTTTTAAACGTAGTCTCGCTCTGTGGCCCAGGCTGGAGTGCAGTGGCCTGATCTCGGCTCACTGAAAGCTCTGCCTCCCGGGTTCATGCCATTCTCCTGCCTCAGCCTCCCAAGTTGCTGGGACTACAGGCGCCCGCCACCACGCCCAGCTAATTTGTTTTTGTATTTTTAGTAGAGACAGGGTTTCACCGGGTTAGCCAGGATGGTCTCGATCTCCTGAGCTCGTGATTCGCCTGCCTCGGCCTTGTGCTAGTTTTCTTATCTGTGCCTGCAGCTTGATTTTTTTCCAGGCTGCTTTTTTTGTTGCTGTTGTTGTTGTTGTTGTTTGTGACATAGAGTCTAGCTCTGTCTCCAGGCTGGAGTGCAGCGTCCTGATGCTCAGCTCACTGAAATCTCCAACTCCCTAGTTCAAGCGATTCTCCTTCCTCAGCTTCCCCAGTAGCTGGGATTACAGGCACCTGACGATACGCCCACCTAATTTTTATATGTTTAGTAGAGACAGGGTTTCACCCTGTTGGTCAAGATGGTTTCGATATCCTGACCTCGTGATTTGCCCTCCTCAGCCTCCCAAAGTGCAGGGATTCCAGGCATGAGCCACCAAGTCTAGCTGCAGTCTCTTTTTATGTTTTATGGAAATGAGGCACTGATGTTCCCTGCTCTGGAGGATCCTGAGGACCCTTTTCTTTTTATAATACTAAGGCAAGCCATCTATTTTCATTCTGAGAACTCACACACTATCATAAAAAGAGCAAAGGGTATGGATGCTCCCATTATCACATCACCTCTTAACAGGCCCCTTCTCTTACATTGTTTATTATAATTTGACATTATATTTTGGCAGAAACATAAATCCAGACCATATTATACTACCCCTGATGCCTTCCAAATTTCACATGGCAAAATATAATTATCTATTTCCAAGGGTGTTTCAAGTCTTAACTCCTTTTGGCATTAATTCAAAAGACTCATTTGAGAAAAAACAAGTTATATCTGCCTATGAGCTTGTAAAAAAAAAAATTATATTCTATAATGGGGGTATAGGAACTGGGCGCGGTGGCTCATGCCTGTAATCCCAGCACTTCGGGAGGCCAAGGCAGGGGGATCACAAGGTCGAGAGATCATGACCATCCTAGCCAACCAACAGGGTGAAACCCCATCTCTACTAAAAATACAAAACTTAGCTGGGCGTAGTGGCACGGGCGTAGTGGCAGAGGCCTGTAGTCCCAACTACTTGAGAGGCTGAGGCAGGAGAATCGCTTGAACCTGGGAAGCGGAGGTTGCAGTGAGCCGAGATTGTGCCACTGCACTCCAGCCCAGGTGACACAGTGAGGCTCCGTTTCAAAAAAAAAAAAAGGAAAAAGATACAAAGGGTGTACAGGAATTGGATAAATACATTTGTTCTCAAAGAAATAAGTTAGCCCAAACAAAGGTGCTAAAACAACCCTGCA
>NW_016828753.1:0-1100 GCF_001698545.2 Rhinopithecus bieti | reverse complement strand
TCTGGCCAGGACATTTCTTAGCATGTGAATCTCTGCTAAGCTGCTACGGGGAGGGCTGTAGTTGGAAATCTTTTAATGAACCAGAGTGCTCATTAACATGCTTGGAAGGCTCAAAGGATAGTGTGTACACAGAGTAATTTTTTTCTAAAAACATCACATTGTGTAAAAACAAGGCAATTAGGCAGCTCAAGTGAAGGGGATAGCCAACCCATGATAGGCAATGTCAGGCCCACACACACACACTCACACACACACACAGGTTCACAGCCTCTTCCAGTGCACCTGTGGCCTAGGCAGCCTTGGCATCTTCTCTTTGGGAAGTCAAGAGTGAGTCACATCTTCCATTTTTAGTCTTGTTAGCTTTAATACCTGAAAAAACCTTACATGAAATTGCCCATTTCACTAGGATGGAATACAATTTCACTTCTCCATATGCCCAGATATATTACATAGCACATTATCTACATCATTAAGAATGAATGGCTGACCTGTCTCACTTATCTTCAGTCCTAAATGTAGCAAATGCTGCCGGTACCATGTCCATCTCCCCAAGGCACTCACCATTCTGTACACACAGAGTCTTACTGCAATCACCTGTGACTCTGTCTGAGGGCATCCTCAAGCCACATCAGCATGGGTGGCCCCTGTATGTGGCAACCAGAAGTGTCAGGAAATAACGCTCCCAGCACTGTCCTAAGTCAAGCAGAAAGAAGTGGATGAATAAATACCCCAGCTTCCTTGCATCTAGGGTAGAACAATCTGAGGCTTATTCTGGACTGTCTTCCAAGGTTCTCAGCGTGGACCAGTTTTCCAGAGCTGCTTGTGCTCAGGAATACATCTTCCATTGTTTCCCCATCCCTGACTCAGCTCCCCTTTCTGTCACCAAGACTTCTAAGGATTAGCGCCCAAAGAAACTACTCCCACTGAAATCCTCTCCTCCAGGAATGCTTTTGGGGAAACCCAAGTGAAGACACGGGCAATTCACCAGCTGAAGATCGAGTCCATCCCATGGCAGGGCGGGCAGATGTACCTCTCTAATAAGTGAGATGCACCCTAGGATATCAGCTGGGGAGGGGCAGAATTTAGATCACACTCATGGA